>NW_020328830.1:0-25175 GCF_001858045.2 Oreochromis niloticus
CAATAAGTACAGTAACTTTGGAGAGGATTTCTTTCTTCACAGCAAAAGTTATGGAGGGTACAAATTTATCAGGCTGTGTGGCATCGGCTGCCAAAATGTGTGCCCCCCCTTCTTATCCATATTGGCTTTGCTATCACAAAGGGTTATTTGCAAAATAAGTCACAGTATAACCAATAAGTACAGTAACTTTGGTAGTAGGATTTCTCCTTCAAGCAAAAGTTATGGAGGGTACAAAATTTATCAGGCTGTGTGGCTCGGCTGCCAAAATGTGTGCCCCCCATCTGTAATCCATATTGGCTTTGCTATCACAAAGGGTATTTGAAAAATAAGTCACAGTATAACCAATAAGTACAGTAACTTTGGAGAGATTTCTCCTTCACAGCAAAAGTTATGGAGGGATACAAAATTTATCAGGCTGTGTGGCATCGGCTGCCAAAATGTGTGCCCCCCCATCTTAATCCATATTGGCTTTGCTATCACAAAGGGTATATTTGCAAAATAAGTCACAGTATAACCAATAAGTACAGTAACTTTGGAGAGGATTTCTCTTCACAGCAAAGTTATAGAGGATACAAAATTTATCAGGCTGTGTGGCCTCGGCTGCCAAAATGTGTGCCCCCCCATCAATAATGCACATTGGCAGAGTTTTTCTTTGTAAATAAATAAAATTTAAAACAACATTTAAATATATATATATCGTCTTTGTAGTCACAGGGCTTTTCAAAATTTTGCAAGTTAGTTTTGGCCAACCTTTCGTAGGCCTACTCGACTCCGACATTGTCAATTTTTTCCAAAATCTCTGGTCACGTGGGTTTTCCTCATCAATTATGCAAATTAGCTCACGTTGTGCGCACGAACCGAAAAACAGAGTGGCTCTGAATAACTAGAAGATTACTTTACAATTTGTTTTCGAAATAACAAACACACAAGAGAATGGAACCAGACGAGTACAAGATTTTGGTTGCATATAAACTGAAAGGCGAGTATCCAGCGCTTTTCACGAAGAAAGAGAAGTTTTTCTCCGAAGAAAGCTGCTATTTACGACATTGAAGGTAATAACAGCAACTTCGTAGCGTTTATAAATGTCATCAATACATATATATTAACACATATACAAAGGCATAATGTGTAGTCTTAATTTGCACTAACCGATTTAATTAGCTTGACCTTTCTTTGACCTAGTTAACCCGGTTAATAGCCATGGGCGTTTATTAAAGTAAAAGTTTTAAGGTTTGCTATTAAGAAGACAGCGTTAACTAAGAACTGTTTTTGTCCTTTTATGCTTAACTACAATATATTACGTCGTAATTACTTTGGAGTGGTATGTGCCAACCCTTTTACGCAGGTGTACCCACTGTTATGTCTTTATGTCTTTAAATTACATATGTGGAAAATTAGGACAGCAGGAAATTTGGAATTAAACTACTTTGAATTGATATTTGTACAAAAGATAACTCCATGATATCTGAAGGCCATTAGTTATAATGACTTTACACATCCATCACTTTGTTTAGTATCACTAATACAGTCTTGTGAGTGCATAATCTTTTTGGCTTCTGAAGTAGTCATACTGTCATAACTATAGAGAACCAGTCCAATAGTCACCCCAAATTATATCACATACATAATTGATTCATTACATTGAAGATGTATTGTCATGACTTTTACCACATATAGACCGTCATGGTTTAACAGCTATAATAACTTTTCTATTTCTTGTTTATGTTTAGGGGAGCAGCTGTTTTACTGGCGCTACAAAGGCACAGACAAAACCATAAAGACAACGGTAGTCTGTGGGGCTGATGAGGCAAACACAATTTTTTCAGATTTTCATGCCAGTCCTACTGGGGCCCATTGCGGGCAACAAAAACAAGAGAAGCCATTTCAAAGCGGTTCTACTGGCCAGGGATGTCAGTGGACATCAATAATTGGGTGGGTACTCCAAAACAAACTCTATGTAATTCGACTACAGCTAATTTATTTTAAGAGGAACACAGCAATGTTTCTGTATCTCTCATAATAAGTTATGTAAACCTTGATCATCAACGCTTGTGTTTCTTATTGAATTGCTTTTATTTTGATTAGGTTCCCAATGTGCACTTTGCCAGGCAAGTGCTGCAACAATTAAAAACCAGCGGAATACATTCCGATAAAGGTTAGTCATCGACCACAGCAATAATCACATTTAATCACACAATGTTTTCATTGCTTAGAAACCTACTGATTATATACTTGAAAAAATTATAACAGTAGACTAGCATTCTGTGTAATTTCAGTATTATTAACTTAACTATGATTTTATTTTTAAGGTCTCTCAGCCATTTGAACTGGTTGGGATGGACCTTATTGGAAAACTTACTGAAACCAACAATGGACATCAATACATATGTGTTTTATTGATTATTTTACAAAATGGCCACAAGCATACCCTTTAAAGTCAAATCAGCCGGGGAAGTGACAAACTGTCTCATAAAATTTGTCCACCAGTTCGAAGCCCCCAAAAGGATTCTTACTGACCAAGGCAAAGAATTTGTCAATTCTGTAAGTACTTTAGTCTTTGGCAAAAATATGTGAACTCATATTTGAATAATTTTTTGAAAATGGTTAATTTTCTGGTCTTTATAAATCTGTTTTTGAGATATTAGTATGACAGCTGTTTATTTAAATTCTTATTGTAATGTGCTTATAGTCAGTGTATATAACTTTCTTTTGCAGCTCAACAAAAGGGTTTGCGGATTGTTAAAATTAAAAGAAGCCTCTGCTCCCCCTATCACCCACAAACAAATGGGCTGGTGGAGAAAATGAATGGCACCATCCAGAGGTAAATTCTTGGAGTACATGTTATACATTTATGGGGGTTCCCTTCAACCAAAACATGAATGCATGACATTAAACTATTAAAAATGTAAATGATCTTTCATATGAATGTCTTCTATGTGCTTTCATTGTCAGAGCCCTGTGTAAAGTCGTTGGCGACCAACCAGAAATGTGGGATGAGTATCTGGATGCTGTAATGTTTGGACTCAGAACTAAAAAACAAGTGACCACCAAATACTCACCTTATTACCTAATGTTTGGCAGAGAGGCTCGCTATCCTTCCGAAATCCCAGAAGAGTTCATGGTATGTCTTTCTGTCTGTGACAAACTACACGGAAATCCCACACAACGAAACTTTTTTTAGTTTTTGAGGCACAGGCAGATCAGTTTCAATGGATGCTATGTCACCGCCATAAAAGCACTACACCATTGAATATTTTTATGGATTGTTCAAACCCTCAATAACAGTTTTCTTCATGTCCAATCAATCCCAAGATACACTGAAGCTTTGCCAGAAATACATTGTGTCTTAAAACCTTACCAAAGACACTTAATGTAAATTTTCACTGTATTTCTCAGTTCTTTTATGTACTATCTGTGTATCTTACACAAATTATAGTAATGATAGACATGTCTTTTGATTCAAAGGTTGATGAGAGTGTGGAAGACATTGTGGGGCAGGAGGAGCTGTCGGAAGACATTCAAAAGCATCAAAAGCTGTTGGAACTGGTGAAGGACAATGTGGTCAAAGCTCAGGAAAAAACAAAGGGCAAAATAAAAATGATGACGAGAGATGTCGTCTTCAAAGTTGGTGACAAAGTTTTAAGAGCTAACATAAGAAGTCAGCAGAGGAAAGGGGGAAAACTTGAAGCAAACTTTTTAGGCCCTTACATTATTACAGCAATCCAAGGTAAAAGTGCAGATCTTCAGGATTCCAATGGGACAATCATTCCAAAAGTAAATATTGACCAACTAAAGTTAAGCAAAGACAGCATGCCAAGAGTGCCACACCGGGGTTCAAAGAAAACAGCAGCCACATTACCAACAGCACAACCAGGTCCAGCAGCACCACAAGCTGCAGCAGCACCAGCATCTGCTCTAGCTTCACAGGCTACAGCAGCACCAGTGGCGGTAGCACCACCACCACCTCCTCCTAGAGCTACACAGCCTACAGCACCAATGGCATCACTTACATCACTATCGGTTCAAACACAACATCCATCTCCAGTTCCACAAGGTATAGCAATAACGGTATCAGATCCAGAGTCAGGAGCAACAGCACAGAAAGAGAACGAACCAGCCACAAGTGCTACAGCACCAGAATATGCTACAGCTGTACAAACCGAATCCCAAACAGCAGCAGACCCAGCCTCAAAGACCATAACAGCAGACCAGGCCTCACAAACCACAACAGCAGACCAGGCCTCACAAACCACAACAGCAGACCCAGCCTCACAAACCACAACAGCAGACCAGGCCTCACAAACCACAACGGCAGCAGACCCAGCATCACAGACCACAACGGCAGCAGACCCATCCTCACAGACCACAGCTCCAAATGCTACAACCACACAAGCCTCAGCTCCACAGATTACAGCCCAGCAATCTACAGCACAAACCATGGAAGCAACAGTTCCACTTGTGACACCAGCCCCAGCAACAGCCACACAAGCTAGCCCTGCACCACCTCCAGCATCACCCTCTCAGAGATACACTGAACCTGTTGCAGAGAAATGTAAATAAATATAATATTTTTTATTTTTTAAAAAAGGACTTTTGTTCCTATGACAGTGTTTGTTTCAGTACTCTGTAGATCATGGCATAGCAAATTTTACACCTTTAAAAAGATTTTTTTAGGTATATTTCCTAACAGAATATTTAAATTTAACAATATGTTAATGCTTTAAAAAAAAAACCTTCATGGGGCAAAACATTATAGAAAACTTGTAAAAGGATGTAAGCCACATGTGTAAAATTACACAAATGAAAAAGTGAGTCCTTCAAAACTGTGAATCTTTCTTTTGTTGTTGTGGAACCCAGAATGTTAATGATTGATATTGTACATCTGATGTACACTAAGAGTGAAAAGTTTGGACACACCTTCATTTTAATGTTGCTTCTTAATTTCCTTGTCTATTTTGTAGATTCATTGTTGATTAGAACTCGAGGCATCAAAACTATGAATGGACACATATGGAGCACTAACCCTAACACAAATGATGTAGTAAACCAAAAAATATGAAAGAACCAAAAATATTTTTTATATCTTAGATTCTTCAAATTAGCCACCCTTTGCTTTGATCACTGCTTTGCACACTCTAGGCCTTCTGTCAGTGAGCTTCATGGGGTAGTCACATAAGATGATTGTCACTGCATGAAAAGCATGAACACACAGAAAAACACTGAATGGGAAGGTGTGTCCCTAATTTTGACTAGTAGTGTATGTTCTTCATTTTCTTCTTTTCTGAAATTGCTGTCATATATGCTGTTAGTGACATAGAATGCCCACTACAAGCAGTATATTAATGTTGTGATGATGACTGCCTGCCAGCAATAGTTCGAAAGATCAAATACTCTTTAAGAAGCTGCTTTTAACAGCCCAGAAATTGACACTCTATTTTAAAGACAATAAAACTAGTTTTGGAGGAGAAAAATAACATTTTTCCAGAAATGGTTATGTAATAGTAAAGGCCACAGGTGCAAGCCTTGAGCCTGAGTATTTTAAAACATATTCATGTAGCTTCAACTAAACATAATTTTAAAAATTGTTGTAATAGGTGTTTCTGCTGGAAAAAAAATTTGATAGGGGGCAAGAGCATTTCTATTGCTATGTATTTAAATTCCTTTTCTTTTATTAATATGAATTTATTTAAATTTCTTTAGAGGACATTGTAAGTGTAACTTTACCCCCAAATAAAAGCAAATTTAAGTGCTCTTTTTTTTCTACAAAATACAATGTTAAACCATGTGCCCATTTTATCAGCGTCTTAAAAGTATTTACCCTGAAACACGCCTTTTGTCAGAAAACTACATAAGAATTATGCATTTTAAATTTTGATTTACATTTAGTCCTGATGACTTGTCTCTTTTTCTCATTACTTTTTGTAGATATAATGGATGCCTGGGCTGGAAAGAGTCCTCACGTTCTACTCTCCAAAATTGGTGCTTACAAATTATTCTACTGGGATATCCAACAAATTGGTCCGGACATGGAGTTGGAAAGTGAGGTACAGTGATCTTTACTGACAACAATGCAACTATCAGTGTTTTATTGCTTGACAACAGTTAAAAAATGTTTACATTTTGTATTCGCAGTCTATTAATGCATATCTTGCGATCATGGTGAGACAATGCAATCGCCATAATTCAGCCAAAGCAGCATTCATTGATTCATTTTCAATGACTGCCATTTGGAAGAGAAAAGCTCCAAGACTCAAGGTAGGTATCTCTAGAAAGAATCTTGTGTGTATTGTTTAAGTACCTCAGATCATATCCACATCCAGATTTAGATTGGATAACAGCTTATGGAGAAAGAACGAATTGAGACTGGGGTTAGTAGATGTGGATAGTTTATTAGACTTGCCAGTTCTCTTTGTTCTCTACTTGTCTGGTTTCCTCCTTTTTTTGTACACACTCCAATCAATGCTTGATTTGAGATTTGCAAACATTTGGGCTAATATCTCTTTTGAAATCATCAACACTGCTTCATCTCTTTAATAGGTACCTTTTTATTCTCAAGTGATTCATACGTCACTGTTAAAGAGGCTTAATAAAGCATTACACATTATTTTGCAGATGGCACAATGATCGCATTGAAAATGAGTGAAAATGAACTCCATGTCCAAAGAAAATCCTTAGAAAGAGCTTTATTAGTCTTGGAGGAAGTAATGTGCAAAACCACTTATAAAAAATATAAGATAGTCCAGCTTCTTGCACAGTTTAAAGAAATGAGGGATGAATCATGGCTGTCACAGAGTACTTTATAAGTGGATGATATATAATATATCATAAATTGCTTTAATAAAAAAGGACTCTAAACAACATGTTATTGCATTTCTTTTTTATGTCTGAAGTTAATATTTTTATTCTTTTGTTTCAATTTAAGATCAAACCCATGGAGCATGAAGTGATTCTGGGAATTGTAAATGAACATCATCACTGGACATTAGTGGTAAACAAAATAATTGCATTTACAATATTCATCAAATCAGTTTTATAAGAAAAATGCATGGCATGCAGATAATCTTAAGTCTTGAATTATTACATGTAATTCTCCACATAATTTTACTGTAGGTCATTTACCCACAAGAAAAGAAGTCGCTGTATCTTGATCCACTCGGAGAAACTAAACAAGGTATCCAAAATTGTTTGGAATCAACAAGGTAAGGATAACTGCTCAAATTTATTTCGACCCTTTATTAAACTCTTTGTTGCTTTTGTTATTTTTGTGTTTATTATGACAATTACAAGTATGATGTCAATCAAAAAATAAATGGTACTCAGAATTAAAAACTAGCAGCAACAGGTTTAAATTTTTGTGTTCGTCTTCTGATATTGTGGTGTTATGGGTTAATTTTGCCTTTAAAGAGAAGTCTCCCCATGTTTCAATGTTTATTTGAGGACCTGATGTCTGTATGAGATGATGTTTTTACATTAGAAAATATAGCACGGGGATATTAATGTTTAGTAGTTGCATAAAGTGTTGCGGAGGTTTAGCACTAAAACATCAGACAAATGTCTAAAATAATTTCACATAGGTTATACATGTGTGAATTTCATCTTTGCTTCTCCTCCACATCTCTTCAAAGTGTACTGTGTAAGTGATTGATTTCTATATCATGGGAGGAAATAGGAAAATAAAAGCACAAGTAATTGTCCACGAAAATGCGTTGTAGACTTTTAAAAAGTAATGATTTTAACAAAACAGTGTGGTCAGTGTTCTTAACTTGATGTTCAACAGACACTTAAGCTCTCCATACTGTTCATCTTTTTGTGTCACCAAAATTTTAAAACATGTTATTTGTTTTTATTGTACTTGTCTTTCAGGGCATTCATGCGAAAAAAAGGATGCAACGTCTCAAGATGGACTTGTGACACAGTCAAACACCCAAAACAATTGGACGCTACCTCATGTGGAGTCTTTGCATTGAAAGTACGAGTCTTAACCGTAATACATACATATATACAACAATATTGGAAATGTTGTGTTGTAATAAATGTTAATGACAGGAAAAGGAATATAAGATAATTACACAAAAAAAGAAAGAAATTGATTCACAGCAAACAAATTTCTATAAAATAACATTTACGATATTAGCCTATTTAGTCATCTTAGAATCTCTTTTTCAGTTTGCTGAAAAGATCTTGCAAAAAGAGTCAATAGACTTTCCGTCTACAAAAAAGGCCATAAACACACACAGGCTGCAAATTGCCACCACTCTCCTCCTAGAGACAGGTAACTCATTTTCCACAATTCAGTGTTCTGAAATCATGAATATTTTCATCATGATAGCTGTAGAAACAAACCATATAGTTGTTTGAATGAAGTAATAAGTGCAGTAGGTAGTATACTCTATGTGCTATTTTTTCACTTTTTAAAACAGATGACTTGACAAACATCTGTCTTTTCTGCGGCGAAGAAGAGCATGAAACTGACAACAAATGGGTAATGTCATCATGAAAGACTGCTAAATGTTATGATCAATTCCCGTAAATGAAATTTTAACATTGGGATTTATAATTATTTATTTTTTTTACAGATTCAGTGTGAGATGTGTTTGCGGTGGTTCCACCAGCTCTGCGTGAAAAGCCCACCACCAGAAGACGTGTTTATTTGTTTCGCTTGTACATAGTTGACACTAAAGGTGCACAGCTAGTGTTCTTATGGCACACATTGTTGAGAACACACATATCGACATATATATATATGTAGATGTTAAATTAAGAAGTCTAAAAAAAGAAAATGGTCTCCAAAGTTACTGTAGTTATTAGTTATACTGTGATTTATTTTGCAAATAAACTCTTTCGTGATAGCAACGCCAATGTGCATTATTGATGGGGGGGGCACACATTTTGGCAGCCGATGCCACACAGCCTGATAAATTTTGTATCCCTCCATAACTTTTGCTTTGAAGGAGAAATCCTCTCCAAAGTTACTGTACTTATTGGTTATACTGTGACTTATTTTGCAAATAAACCCTTTGTGATAGCAAAGCCAATATGGATTACAGATAGGGGGGGCACACATTTTGGCAGCCGATGCCACACAGCCTGATAAATTTTGTACCCCTCCATAACTTTTGCTGTGAAGAAGAAATCCTCTCCAAAGTTACTGTACTTATTGGTCATACTGTGACTTATTTTGCAAATATACCCTTTGTGATAGCAAAGCCAATATGGATTAAAGATAGGGGGGCACACATTTTGGCAGCCGATGCCACACAGCCTGATAAATTTTGTATCCCTCCATAACTTTTGCTGTGAAGGAGAAATCCTCTCCAAAGTTACTGTACTTATTGGTTATACTGTGACTTATTTTGCAAATATACCCTTTGTGATAGCAAAGCCAATATGGATTACAGATAGGGGGGGCACACATTTTGGCAGCCGAGGCCACACAGCCTGATAAATTTTGTATCCCTCTATAACTTTTGCTGTGAAGAAGAAATCCTCTCCAAAGTTACTGTACTTATTGGTTATACTGTGACTTATTTTGCAAATATACCCTTTGTGATAGCAAAGCCAATATGGATTAAAGATAGGGGGGGCACACATTTTGGCAGCCGAGGCCACACAGCCTGATAAATTTTGTACCCCTCCATAACTTTTGCTGTGAAGAAGAAATCCTCTCCAAAGTTACTGTACTTATTGGTTATACTGTGACTTATTTTGCAAATATACCCTTTGTGATAGCAAAGCCAATATGGATTACAGATGGGGGGGGCACACATTTTGGCAGCCGATGCCACACAGCCTGATAAATTTTGTATCCCTCCATAACTTTTGCTGTGAAGGAGAAATCCTCTCCAAAGTTACTGTACTTATTGGTTATACTGTGACTTATTTTGCAAATATACCCTTTGTGATAGGAAAGCCAATATGGATTACAGATGGGGGGGGCACACATTTTGGCAGCCGATGCCACACAGCCTGATAAAATCTGTATCCCTCCATAACTTTTGCTGTGAAGAAACCCTCTCCAGCGTTACTGTAGTTATTGGTTATACTGTGATTGATTTCGCAAATAAACTCCTTCGTGATAGCTTGGCTACAAAATGTAAACCGAGTGTAAATTCACCGGAGAGCGACGTGTTTCCATGATCGCGTCTGGTTTTACAGTATTATAGTATCAAAGTATTTTTCTAGACAAAGTATTCCCAGCAGGTTATTTCAGTGTACAGTTTAATGTAAATTGTCTTCCACACGGCACATTACAATGTCACGAAACTAATATTAAATTAATCGAGCCTGCCGTTTTCCAGCTTTTACTCTTTATTGCGTCGACTGCAGATCAGTGACAAGTAGCGTACAGAACGGAGCTGGGCAAGTGGCTCCTCCTACTTTGCGCGCTCTCGTGGATGGGGAAACAATTTTTGACGGGGGTAACTACTTTGGCACAACACCGGAAATCAGCTTTTGACGGACGATCATTTTTTGGCACAACACCGGCAGACTCCACAGTTAGCTGTCATACGCTTAAATATTTAAGAGATTTATCGTATAAACACAAAACGTCTAAAAATGTGAATAAAAGTCATTATTTTCTTGTCTTAGTCTGTCTATGTGTGCTTCTTTCTTCTTCTTCTTCTTTTTTTTTACATGACGTTTGGCAAATACCTCCCCCCTAGACCCTGAGCTGATGGTACGGTCCAAAATGCGGAGTCATATAACTTGTTTTGATTTTTTTATTTATTTATTTTTTTACATAATCGTTTACAAACAGCATCCATCTCGCTCCCCCTGCGCTGGTCCAAAATGCGGAGTCTTGTGAATTGGCGTGTATTTATTAGCTTTTTGGTCGTTTTTTACCAACAAAATGTTGTCGAAGTGGAAATGTGCGGAGGGCTGACCAAGGTGAAGCGGGCTGATGAAGTTGTTCAGAAGATCTGCGATGCAGTGAGTAGAAAAAAGAGATTTTACACTCAAAACTTTGTGCGCACACAGGGACTGTGTTTCATATAGATGTTGCTGTCTTTGTTATTCAGATGAAATCTCTCGCAGAGCAGAAAACTGGGAGAAACTTCGAGGTTTTCACTGCAAAAAGCTACAAAACACAGCTCGTAGCTGGGACCAACTACTTCATTAAGGTAATGTTTGTAATGCATGCAGTGAGCACAGTGGCAACACTATAAAGCTATGAGGTCTTGCATATAACAAAATATCATCAATAAGAGCATTGACTGTAGATAATCTGATCTCTCAAGTGAAAACTCAAGCCACGATCAGTGTTGTTTTCCCCCCCCAGTAACTACCTCTACACTCTGCGTTTATGTGGTCATTTATATGGAGATTCATACAAAACTTAAACTGTTTTAAGTTTTCTAGCATCACTGCTGATGCTTTCAATCATTGAAAACACCCAAATTTTGGTTAAGTGCATTTAAATTTTTTGGAAGAATCCACAAATGAAAATGCATGTGCGCGTCACACTCCTGGTGTTAACGGACAAAACGAGCAGTTCCTGTACTTGCAGATGTTGACTTGTAATACACAACACCCCTAATGGGTTAAATAAAGAAGCATAAGCAGATATTTACTTGATAAACTGTCTCAGCCATGAACAGAGCTCAACAAATGTTGTGTTTGTGAACACTAGAACCATCGTGCACTCTATAAAGCTCTGGATTCCCCATTTCCACATGTTAGCATGTTGTTTGGCCCACAGCTGTGGCTTACATTACCACAGCTGTGATAAAATGAGCAGGAGTACTTCTATGTGCACATTAAGCATCTCCTTTAACTTTCCTTGTACTTCCTTGCAGGTCTATGTGGGAGGAGGCGAATATGTTCACCTCCGTGTTTACAAGAAACTCCCGGCTTATGGAGGAACGCTTGAGCTGACCGATCTGCAGCACCCCAAGAGTCAACATGACAGTATTGAGTACTTCTAATGGGAAAATGAACCAGCCAAAGCATCAGTGCCTACACCCTGTACTCTCATTGTAATCCATTAATAACCTGCCTCTTCATGAGGGGAAAGCTTTCCTTGTTTACATATAATAACATACTGCAGAAAATGGAAGACAAAGTGGATCATGTTTTATACAAAGTACTTAATTAAATGAATGAAGCAGATTTTTTTTCTGTTGTTGTTTCTGAGTTGTGAAATGTCTGCAACCCCGGGAGTGGACTGTATTTGATTTGTCACATTGAAAGAGGGCCAGAAAATTACATAATCAGTAAAGCCAAACACACGTGCCTTTCCTAATATGGGCAATGTCTTTAGTAAAACTCAGCTGTACGCATGTCTCCAGGCTCTGAATTGAAGGATTTTAGCACACAATGTTATGTGTTTTCAAACTCACAAAATCATATTTTACATTCTTGTAGCAATAACCATGTGAGACTGAAGTTTAAATACTTTTCTTCCCCACATCCTGTGTGTAAGAGTCAATTATAGCATCATTTGGAGAGTTATATTTCATTTAGCATGTTATCCTTTTTGAACGCATATCTGAAGGGGACCTAAAATAAAGCACAGTTCAGTCAGAGGGTCTCTTATTGATTGAAATCAACTTTTCCTACTTTTAGGAGATAACTGAAAGTACACATGAAAGGTGGTCAGTAGGTTGTCAGCATTATTTTATTAGCAAATTTGACCATTAATCAGTGTTTCTTTTATCTTGTTACTGACGCTTGTCTTTGTTAATTACATCAATGTGAATTTTGTGGTTTGTTTTGTTCGACAAAGTATCGAGTCAGGTGTTGTACTTGGTTTTTCATAGGACAGCACAGAGTTCTGTGAAAAGTTTCTTTCTCACATGAGCTAGAGCTAAAGCAAAATCGTCAGGCCCATAAATGTTTTAAAAAGTGAATAAATAATATTATACAATAGTCAAGATGAACTGTAGCACATAAACATTTGATGATAGACTTTAAATATTTGACTTTTATTTGACATGTATTATGTTTATCCTGTAGACCAGAAACACTTCATCATTTGAATGACAAACTAAGCAAAAGATAAGAAAGAAGTACTGTGTCAGACTAAAAGAGTTGACTTTAGACTTAACTTGCTGTCGTCTGATCTTCAAGCTTACTGTATACCCATAAGGGTGGTATTTATGTTTTTAATTACATTTTTGAAAAAACAAAAAGAAAAACAAAAATAAATAAATTTCCCTTAATGATATAAGCAGTAAATGACACTATAAATTTAACTGATCTTACTTACTGGATATTGTATGTTTCTGTCATGAGTCATGCTCTGAGTGCGTGCACCATGACGGCTCCACTCCGTCAGTCATTAAGAGTGCAAGCCTGGGAATGCTGGGCACCCCGTGGCTGGAATAAGAGAGCTGCACACTGAAGTGGGAAATGGCAGATATAGGCTGGTGGTGAGGAAAGTCCAGGACTGCCAGTGTGTGTTCAGATACCTGTAAGTATATTGATTACTGCAGTGTGTGTTATTGATGGTAAGAGTTCTGGTGATGTTGATTATGAACACAACTGCATCTTGTATTTCTTTAATCAGTGTTTTGCAGTTATCTTATAAATGTGAAAGCATTGTGACATGTACAGCATTTTGGATAAAGTCGCTGCTCTTTGGACGGCCTCAATGCTGCGTGTGTATAATGTAATTAGCACCATAGTGCTGTGTGCACCAGAATAGTTGCAGCTGTCAACCTTACGGTAAGTTGGTGGCAGAGCAGTGGGGAAGGCTAAAGTAACTGTGTGTGTGTGTAGAGTATATAAATGAAAATATAAATCATATAAACTGTATAATTAATTAATTAATTAATGTATTATTTTAAAATTCCCCTCTCGCCCCTGTGGACTGTCTATCCTTCCAGCTCAGGTCCTCCACCAGAGGCCTGGGATCTTGAGGGTCCTGTGCAGTATCCTGCTGTTCAGGACAGAGATCTCAGATGTTGTTCCAGGATTTCCTGGAGCCACTCGCCTAGCTTGGGAGTCACTGCACCTAGTGCTCCGATTACCACTGGGACCACTGTTACCTTCACCGTCCACATCTTCTCGAGCTCTTCTCTAAGCCCTTGGTACTTCTCAAGCTTCTTGTGTTCCCACTTGTTACAGGATCTAATCTCGATATCTTTCTGCATAGGGACAAACTCTGCAAAAGCTGTCCTATCGATACATCAATCAGCATAGCGTCTATGTCTTTTCCAGACTTTGATCCTACAATCCAGCTGCTAAAGGCAGAGTCTGCATTCATTGCTAAACATAAAATTTCTCCTCAGGCTCATGCTTAGTGCACATATCGCTGACGTCAGTGCTAATGGGCCTGATGCATCATCTGGGCAGAGCACCACTGGCAAAATCATCCTGCAAACTTTAACTGCAAATCTTTAGCAGACTGCTTACGGTTTCTAAATGCAGACAGTGAGCGGACACTGATGTGGCCCTATGCACATCAGTTAAATGTAGCATGCTTGGAGCATATGATCGCTGCACCAGGGTCCATGCTCACAGGAGATACTAAGTAGGCACCAATCAGGCACTGGATTGTCAGTACCTGGGGTACCTGAAGCTCAAAACCAGAGTCAATAGCAGAATAAGCTATTTGGCTTTGGCAGAGAAGATCTGGCAATATTTTATGGGCATAATCCACATACTCACCTCTGCTGCTCAACACAGGAATACATTTTCCTTACAAACATGGCACCATTTAAGGGAAAATGAACAGACTTTCCCATAGCATAAGATTTATTGCCAAGAAGAAGTGTGACAGCAAAGAAATGATTGCTCAAATATAAGTTTCTTTACTTTTTCTATGAAGTTTATATGTTTATAAAAATAAAGTAAATCATCTGCTCTAAACACGTTTATATAGACTCAAGATTCATTTTACAGTTTTCTTGAAAATGTGTTTTTGGGGCGTTTTGCAAAACTAAGTTTCCTCAGTCACACACTTTTTTCACTTCAGTTAAAAAAACTTGCAGATCTGGCATATTGATCTATCTAAGGTTTGATAGCTTATCTCTGGACAGTCAGCTTAAAGAAGAATTTCCAAAGTTCATGGTATTTATTTAAGATAATTTTTGACACATAAATTATTTTTATAAGACATTTATCACGACTACAGACTGACAGAACTACGAGAAACACCTTTTAGTTATCGTCCTTTTTAGTGGTCTGAAAAGTTCATATGAAAGCATAGGTTTATCTGTTTTAAAGACTCAGATAATTTAAGACAATTACACAAGTAGATATTTCAAGAAGACAGTGTAAGCAAACATTTAGGGGCTGTGGTTTCACATGTTGCTCCTCCTATCACGCGTTAGAGTCACCTTCCAGTAAGTTTCCGGGTCACTTACCCAGTATATGTACTGGGACTGGCACCAGTATGTTTGAGACACATAAAACCAGAAAACTGTCTCCTCTGTTTATTTCAGCAGACTTTCACAATGGATGCCATAAAATGTGGAGGATTCTCGAAGGTGAAAGACGCTGATGAGGAAATTCAGACAATCTGTGATGAGGTGAGCTTCTTCATAACATTCAGACTCACATATTAAACAGACACATCAACTCTGTGCTCTGCATTTTACGTTGTTTTACTTTTATTTTGTCCATACACAGGTTAAGTGTCAAGTAGAGGAAAAAAGAAATGAAGCATATGCCGTGTTCAAAGCTGTTCAGTACAAGAGTCAAGTGGTGCAAGGAATCAACTATGACATCAAGGTAATTAAAAGTGTGACATCATACATGACAGTGATTATTAATGGAAGAAAATAAAGAAAGTGTTTATGGACTGAGTTACTTGTGGGATCCAGATGAACTGTTGAACAGATTGAAGATCTTCAGTGTTCAACAAATACAAGTTTCCTCTGGTTTGACTGCAGGTTCATGTGGGAGGATCCAGCTACCTTCATCTGCGGGTCTGGAAGAAGCTTCCATGTTATGGAGGAGAAGCCGTAGTTACTGGTGTGGAAGACCATCATGACAAAGATCCCATCCAACCTTTTTAATGAATCACACTTTGTATTTCAGCTGCTCTCTGCCTCCAAGCTGCTGCCTCATGTGCTGTTTTATTATCCTGAAAGAAAAAACTGCAATAATGCTCCTTCAAAAGTTGAAGTTATAATCAATATATTAAAAATCTTTATTTCTACACATATATAACTGACTGGAGTTCATCATTTGAAACATTAAAAGTTGAATTCTGTAAAAAACTAAATGATTGTGATCGTTGATTTCTTGCTAGTTATTAACTTTTACCATTGCATTTACCATCATTGCAGCTACTGATGATTTTTTTGATTTTCATATTTGCTTCATCTATAATAACTCCAGGCCTCGAGGGCCGGTGTCCCGCAACTTTTAAATATCAGCCTGGGTCAACACACCTGAATCAAATGATTAGTTCATTATCAGGCTTCTGGAGAACTTCAAGACATGTTGAGGAGGTAATTTAGCCATTTAAACCAGCTCTGATGGATCAAGGACACATCTAAAACCTGCAGGACACCGGCCCTCGAGGCCTGGAGTTCGACACCTGTGCACTAGAGGTAGGTGGATCGATACCAAGCTTTCGGCCCTCCTTCTCACTGTGAAAGCAAAATGTAAAGGAGTCTTTTGTTTTTCCCTCCTCTACCTTCCAACAGTAACAGAGTTTTATCTGCAGCGGTACGATTGCAGGATGAACAGAAGAGGGCACCGATGCAACACTGAACTGGATGCAGTGAAGGAAAGAGGTGGCTCTCTATACACTGATAGAGAAGTCTTTGTGGTTTATGTCATCCACTGAGGGAGTTTAGAAGGAAAGCCCAGGAGGAGCGGTTTGTGAGTCCCAACAGCTTTGAGGCATAGCTAATCCTCAGGCATTAAAAAGTCCTTCAAATGAAACTATCTCAGAAGAGAAAAAAGATTGAACTTGAAGGGAGTCAGAAAGCCATGGCTTCATTTTAAGGATTCATGAGGGTTTGATTTGGAAACATAAATTGGCACTAACTGCAACTGTACACAGTATATCACAACCATGACTGTGGTGATCCCACACTAACCTGATAAGATAAGCATTTGCTGCACACCTTATCAAAAAGAAGCCTTCATTTCCTTTTAATATCATACACCATCAGCCAATTGATGTGAGTTTTTAAAATGCACATGTAGTATATGATTTATTAGTACTCACTATGACACAAAAAAGGAAAATTATCCTAATTTTTATGAATATTTGAAGCAGGAAAAGCAAAAACATCAAAGCTTACAGGAGGACGGGAAAAGGCAAAACTTCGCTACAGAAATATCCTGTCCTTCCAAACATGTCCTTTGCAAAAATATTTTCACTCTCTGTTTCCGGAGGTGCCCGCCCTTTGCAAAAGCACCCAGTTTCTGTCCTCACAAAGACAGAAGCACATGAATACACCCACAAATTCACAAAAGGTCAGAGCACGCACACTCTCGCAGACATGCCCTCACTCTGCCATTTCAATCATCCCACTGTAATAAAACTGTCCACACACACAGACACACACACACACCTCTTTTCCGTTGTCCTCCACTATGAAGAGCAGGTTGGTGCTGTCAGTCACGGTGAAGGTGAAGCGGTATTTGAGCGAGTTGGAGCCGTCGTGGTTGTAGCTGATGCGGTTCTGGTCGATGTCGTCCATGGTGAAGCTGCTTATCTGTCGGTAGTGTTGGCCGCTGATGGTGCGCTTGATGGTGCTGTGTCGAGGAGCCTGGATGACGCTGAAGACGATGGACTCCGCCTGGAGGAAGGTGGTGTAATAGGAGGGAAAATGCAGGGAAAGGAAGGACGGCTCAATGATATCGCCTGCAATGTCTCCCTAGGATGAAGCTACATAAAGAAGCAGTGTTGGTTCTGCACAACCAACAAACCAGCAAAATAGTGAGAACTCAAATTCAGGAATCAGCTTCAAAATATCTATAGTGGCGAACCTTAACATCACTTTTGGGTGTTACTCTCTAAAATTCTACAATAAGGCAGTAGAAAATAAATCTTCAAGATTTTACTGAGAATTACAGATTTATGGGATTAACAGTGTTGGATTATCCCTTAAACCGGCTGCTTAGTTTAGCCAGCTTAGGTAATCATCTCAAAATAAACATTCAGAGGTCCAGCTCTTTTCTAAACTGGTATCTGTACTGCTTTGGGATGATTCCAAACATGATGCCAATTAGTTCACAAATCATACCAAGCTTCAAAGATATGATCTGTTTATATTGTGCAGCTCATAAAGAGAATTTGATGCCTAAAGAAGGAAAAAGGCAAATAAGCTCATTTAAATTACTTCATACATATTATTAACTCTACAATATATGCAGCAGAGGATGGATAACATCCAACATTTGCTTTAGTTTCGCCTTAATTAAAGAAGTATGAGTGTGCATGATGAAGAAATCAGTCCTTCAATGCTGTATTTTGACCTCAGTTACACATTTGAAAAGTTTTTTGTTTTGTTTTACTTTAAGACCTTCTGAAGTGCTCAAAGCGTCTCTGTTGTAGTTCCCGCCACAGAAGGTGACACCTGATTCTTGTCATGATGTCACGCATATACTGTAATTAAAGCTGTGAAAGATTTGCAGAAAACGTATGTAGCCAGTGTGTTACCTCTGTGTCTGCATCGGTGGCTTTCAGCTCAAACTCAGTGATGGTCTTCCTCACACCCTCCTGCACCCTCATGCCAGGGACCTGAAGAAGAGGCAGGGAATCCTCCACAGGCTTGATAGTGATGTAGAAAGTCTGAGCAACCTGAAGACAAAGAACAATAATAAGATGATGAAACAACCTATGAGCGATACACATATGTGTAACCAAAACTACATCCTGCCATCAACTTCCTACTTTTCACTGAGAACTTTCTCAACAATTCAGCAAATAGAAAAGTCTCATTGTGATGAAAAAGTTTAACCCCAAAGGGCTACACAACTTCACCAAGCACCACAGTGGCCACAAAGCTTCCACACATTGCAGTCAGCCAGGCGTGAAGGTCAAATGACCTTTTTCACATGTTTACTCGAGTCCTTGTGATCCTCATTAGTTTGAATTAGCAAGGCAGATTTATGCATGAGGAGACCGGGACAGGAAGCTGCTACTTTCCCGCTGTTATAAAAGCTGTAGAGTTTGTTAGTTTTCACATTTCTTTCATATCTTTCATTTTAATGACATAGTTAAGGGTTTTTTTTAATTTTATTTAAGCTAAGCGTTTAAGTGATCAGAAAACTTTTCTTTCTTAATTCCTGTTAACAGCTTGTTTTCTGCACCATTTAAGGTTGTTCCCTGCACTTGGGATTAAAGGTCCCTCTTTGGACACACAAGGACTGTTGACTTATTTCTTGGCCAAAATGGGAACAAAGTTATTTTTAAAACCCAATTAGTCTTTAGGAAGAACAAATAATATTTCAGAGCTTCTGTTGTAGTCAGTAGATATCTGCATCTAGACCTCCTTCATGAATGAATTTTAAAACATGTTAAGCTACCAGGTATCGTAAAAATCTTCTGCCATTCACCTCATTTGTCCCGTCGGACACGGTGAAGGAGAACTGGTCGGCATGTTTCTCTTCTTCACTGGTGTGGACGTACTGGATGCTGCGTGATGCCAGGTCAGCCTGCGTGAAGGTGCTGATCCTAGTGCCTAAAGAGATGAATTCTTCTGCGTCTCTTTCCATTATACATGTGTTGTCTTATCCTTCATATTTTGTTGTGACATGTGTTTGTAAGACACCATGGCATTTTCTGGCCACACACTGAGTTTGTTTCCTCAATTTGGCTCTTATCAAATTTACAAGGGGATAAAACTAAACTGAGACTAAAGTTAAACTGAAATAACAATGCTTCTCTTTACTCTGTGTTGCCTCTGAAGATTAAAACCCAGTGGGAAACATAATCAGGTTTGTCTGCAACAATCCAGCATCACTCAGCGTGAAACTAAAGGTGACTGTCTTAAAAACAAGAACCAGATTTTTTGCTTTCCAGGAGTTCTGTTATCCTCGCTTATTGTGGATCCAAAGACCTGATACAGCCGTTTGTAAGACAACACATTTATGGTTATTCCTGACATACAAAGTGTGCAACAGACACATTACATAGTTATCTATGATGTGCATTAATGAGGAAAAGACTTAGACTTAGAGCTTTTTATTGTGATTGTGATGTTTCTTGCACAGCAAAATTGGGTAGCTTGACCACAAAGGTGCAAAAGTAAGAAGAAGAGAAACCAATATACAACAAAGGGGGAAATAAATAAATAAATAAATACAATAAAATAAAATAAAAAGCAATGTATATGTATACATATATGTGAGTGAAACTATATACATGGTGTATGTGTAAGAAATATTGAAAGAGAAACATTGTGGGTCTGTATACAAGGGCAGTTATATAATGTAATAAACAAATAAGGGTGGAGGGGCTATGGTCATTTAGGGTGGAGATGGTAGTTCTTCTGAATTCCCACTTTCATTGATTTCCAGCTGTGATATTTCATTTTCCAACATTTGCACATTGAAAAGTTTAACAAACCCATAATACTATCATATAAATTGCAATATTAAACAAAACAAGGAGTCAAACAGAAAAACAAACAAACTGATAGGTTCATAGCATAAACCTATTTGCTGGAACGTTGAAGACAATGTAATTACACAGCAAGCAAGACACAAGTAGGCAACGTTCTTTGTTTCCGTGCACGGGAGAGAACCGGACAAGCGCCGTTCCTTCGCTTGACCCCAGTTGCTCTCGTCCACTCACCCGTACACTGCTCTTTAATTGAGGTTACATGAATATGCATAGGGTCATTAACATATGACGTATACATACACACAAAGAGTACCTTGCCTGTGCGTTGTGTAAGTGTGTGTGTGTGTGTGTGTGTACCTGTGAAGACTCCCCAACGCTGGTGCCAGGAGTCTAACGGTCCATCTAAACAAAAGGCTCTTATACTTAACCAGATACAGAGTAGGTGTCCTCCTATACCATAAATCAGTAAGAGTAGATATAACCTTTCTCCTGACCTTAAGTTGTGTGTGCATGCCAGAACACTCTGGAATGCACACAAAGTTTGCAGACTATTAAGGATCAAACCTCTATCAATCTACAACTAAGCATATATAAGTAGATATTTCTAAGCATAAATGACAATCAACAATATAAATCTAACACAAACCAAAATGGTTTTAAATCCTGATTTGTATCAGCTACCAGTTAACCTATATTAGTTCCTTTGAGATTAATCAAAGTTTCCTTTAGTTGTTGTTCTAACTGTCTGATCAATACAATCGATAGAACTCCACTCAGTTCTATCGATTTAATTTAGCCTCATTCAGTCCACCCAATGCTTTCACTCACTGTATGCACAAACTGGTTATGATACCCAGTAACACTTCAACGAGTTACCAATACAACTCAAACAAAATGAATTTGTCTTGAAAGATGCTATATAAATAAAACTGTACTTTACTTACTTTCTTTACTCACTTTTTTTCTTTCTTTCTTTTTTTTTTTTTACAAAAGTAACAGGGATTGAAACTTTATTGGTAATTTTCCAAGCAAAAAATGTATCCTCATTCAAAAGTCATGTAAGAACCTCACTGGCTTACGGAATGTTGATGTTATTTAAAAAAATTCATACAAAAATATGACCTCATTCAAAAATGTCATGTGACAACCTCATGGCTTATGGAATTCTGATGTCACGGGCTTCTAAAGCTTTGATCCTTTGAAGCTTTGATCCTCAAAATCCTTAAATAGGGGTGAGGATGTACAACTTTTAGTCCGTTACTTGCAGCACTTATGTCAGCAGCGTTCAAACATTCACCAGTAAAGCATTTCGAAACCTTTGGATCCTTTTCGTAGTCACGGTAAACAACTCCAACATGTCTCCGAAAAAGCAAGAAAGACAAGAAGCTGACCCCAGCTCTATTCCATGGTATGAGTCCCTAGACCCTTATATGAGCTCTCTACCTTGGGATGAACAGGTAGAATTAGAGGAACAGCGATTGGAAGAAATGCAGAATGAAAATCTCATGAACAGAGAGAAGATTAAGATCCTGACGGAAGAAAATGAGAGAAAGAGCGCTGAATTAGAAAAATTATCCTACCAGCTTCAAGAAAAGAAGGTATTGAGGAGAAACAATGGGCTCTCCAAGATAAGAAGAATCAGGTGCTCCAAGAAAAGATGGATGAAGCTCTGGAAAAAATTAAAGATCTGCTCCAAAAGGAGAAAAAAGAGAGCATAAAACAGGAAACCATGGTCAGGAAGAATCAGGAGCTCCAAGAAGAGCTTGATGAAGCTCTGGAGAAACTTAGAGAAATCCACCAAGAAGAGAAACAACAGGCCGAGCAGAGAGACATGCAGCGCAAACTCCAAGCCATGGAGGAAAATACAAAGCGCTGCAGGTAAAGCATGACAAAACTCTGCACAAAAATCAACAGTTGCTTCAAGACAAGAAGCAATGGAAATGAAACAGAAGGAAATGGACTCCAAGCATGACGAGATGGAGGAAAAACACAGACTGCTCCAAATCAAGCTTGAGAAAACAGTGCACAGAAATAAAGAGTTCATTGAAGAGAGAGAGCAACAAGAAATCCTCGAGAAAGAAACGGACTCCAAGTTTGAAGTCTTGGAAGAAAAACTGAAAATGCTGCAAATAACTCTTGAGGAAACACTGCTCAAAAATACAGAGATGCTTCACGAGAATGACCAACAAAAAATACAAAGGAAGAAATGGATTGCAAGCTGAGGAACATCGAGAAACAAAATGAAGGCTTGCAAGTTATGCTTGATGAAGCTCTGGAGAGAAATAAAGAGATTCTCCAAGACAAGAAAAAGAGCCCGAAGAGCAGAGAGACCTGCAGAGCAAACTCCAAGCCATGGAGGAAAAATGCAAAGCTCTGCAGGTGAAACATGATAAAACTCTGCACAAAAATCAACAGTTGCTTCAAGACAAGAAGCAAATGGAAATGAAGCAGAAGGAAATGGACTCCAAGCTTGACGAGATGGAGGAAAAACACAGACTGCTCCAAATCAAGCTTGAGAAAACAGTGCACAGAAATAAAGAGTTCATTGAAGAGAGAGAGCAACAAGAAATCCTCGAGAAAGAAACGGACTCCAAGTTTGAAGTCTTGGAAGAAAAACTGAAAATGCTGCAAGTAACTCTTGAGGAAACACTGCTCAAAAATACAGAGATGCTTCACGAGAATGACCAACAAAAAATACAAAAGGAAGAAATGGATTGCAGGCTGAGGAACATCGAGAAACAAATAGAGGCTTGCAAGTAATGCTTTATGAAGCTCTGGAAAGGAATAAAAAGTTCCTTTACGAGAAAGACCAATGGAAAATACATCAGCAAGAAATGGATTGCAAGCTGAGGCACATCGAGAAACAAATAGAGGCTTGCAAGTAATGCTTGATGAAGCTCTGGAAAGAAATAAAGAGTTGCTTCACGACAAAGACCAACAGAAAACATCAGCAAGAAATGGAGTGCAAGCTGAGGAACATCGAGAAACAAAATGAAGGCTTGCAAGTTATGCTTGATGAAGCTCTGGAGAGAAATAAAGAGATTCTCCAAGACAAGAAACAAAGCCCGAAGAGCAGAGAGACCTGCAGAGCAAACTCCAAGCCATGGAGGAAAATGCAAAGCTCTGCAGGTGAAACATGATAAAACTCTGCACAAAAATCGACAGTTGCTTCAAGACAAGAAGCAAATGGAAATGAAGCAGAAGGAAATGGACTCCAAGCTTGACGAGATGGAGGAAAAACACAGACTGCTCCAAATCAAGCTCGATAAAAAGTGCACAAATAAGGAGTTCATTGAAGAGAGAGAGCAACAAGAATGCTCGAGAAAGAAACGGACCGCAAGTTTGAAGTCTTGGAGGAAAAATGCAAAATGCTCCAAATAACTCTTGAGGAAACACTCTCAAAATAAAGAGCTGCTTCAAGAAAAGACCAACAGAAATACAACAGGAAGAAGAAAATTTTTTCTCCTGAGAAAATATCTACACTCCAAGAATTGTAACGAAACGAGGTACAAAACATCTGTACTGGAAGGAGAAAAGAAAAAATGGAAAAACAATGCTCAGCGATGCAGAGTAGCATCAATGAAATGCTGAGAAAAATACCGAACTTGAAGAACTTTCTAAGACCTTGAAGTCCAAAAACACTGAAATCCAGGCGCAAAAGCAAGAACAACAGAAAACATAAAGACCTGCAGTGTAGACTTCAAGAAATCCAGAAGAAACCAGCAGCTGGAAGACATGCACACAGATGTGCACAAGGCAAAGCGAATAGAGGAGGCAACAGTTAAAGAACTGCAAGAAGCTTAAAGAAAAACAAGAACAATTAGAAGACATGGTGAAAAGATGCAGCAAACTTGAGAAAGAAAACACAGAAACAATGGATGAGCTGAAACCCTCATCCTTGAGAAAAAGTGCTCGTGGAACATTGTCTGAAAAAGAAGAGAAAACGTTTCCACTGGTTCTGGAGAAGGACACTGCTGCTTCTCACCTGATGTAACCATGTCTTCCTCGCCTCTATTCCAGCTTAATTTTCCCCCTTCCCCTTCCCCTCCCTTTTCTTTTTCACCCTCACCCCCCGACCAGTCCCGGCAGTTGACTGCCCCTCCTGAGCCTGGTTCTGCCATAGGTTTCTCCTTTAAGTGTTTTCACTTTAAAAGGAGTTTTTCCTATCCACTGTCGCCTGGTGCTTGCTCAGAGGGGATTGTTGGGGTTTCTCTTCTCTCTCTTTCCTTCTTTCTATCCCCCTTTCCCCCCTTCCCCTCCTCCTTTTTTTTTTCACCCTCACCCCCGACCAGTCCGGCAGTTGACTGCCCCCTCCTGAGCTGGTTCTGCCATAGGTTTCTCCTTTAAGTGTCTTCACTTTAAAAGGAGTTTTTCCTATCCACTGTCGCCTGGTGCTTGCTCAGGGGGATTGTTGGGTTTTCTTCTTCTCTCTCTTCCTTCTTTTATTCCTCTTTTTACCTCTTTTCCCCTTCTACCTTTTTTTTTACCCAATAAACAATTGGCAATTACATGTGTTTGAAAAATGTCTTCATTCAACAATAATTCATCTTAGTATAAAACAAGTGGGTAATAGCTGCATGTGTGTTTGTGTGTGTGCATAATATACATACTTGTATCCAGAAGGAATTAATACTAGATGGGTAGAGAGGTTTTAAAGACTAGAAATGTAAACATGTGAGTCCTGTCTTGAAATAAA
>NW_020328831.1:0-65671 GCF_001858045.2 Oreochromis niloticus
CCCAGGCTCTGGGATGGGGTGGCCATCTGCCTCGGCCAGTTGGTGATGAGGGAAGGAAGTTGGGAAGAAGAAGAGTAGTTATTTTTAACCACTCTGGTTTAAAATTAAATTTAGAAGCCCAATTGAAATGAATATTTTGAAGCCAATTTAAGAGTTTCTTGCATAATCACATGCACGTGTCAGTTGATTTAGCGTGCACATGAGAACCCTACGATGACATTTTGGCTCCTCAGTTTGCATGTTTTTGAAGCTGCTGACGATTGCTTCATCCATCTCTGGGTTTCTTGACCACATTAAGAGTATTGGAGAGTCCCACCTGTCATGGAGTTCATTGTATACTGTCAGGGCGAGTAGTTCAATGTTCTCCAAGGACATTTTGTACTTTTTGACAAAATTTTGTTCCAGATCTTCTGGAAAAGCCTCTCTACAATAAACTCTGATGCTACTGGATTCATTGTCATCGTCTCATTTCCTTCGCTCATGGCGTGCATTACCAGATCTTGGTCACATTCTTTACAACTTCCTGGTATTCTTCCCTGTCTTTAGAGACACTCAGTACTCTTGTGGTAATGCCACAGGTGTTGATGAAGATTGAGACGGTAATATTGTCAAGCTGTCCCTCAGATTAAAAATCAAAGGTTTTCTTTGCACTGTGTGTTTTGCAAGATCCTTGAGGATGGCCTTGCCACATTAAAATGCTGTCGTGGATAAATTCAAGTGTTTCTCCTCAACTTCAGGCCAGATTTTCTCAATCAGACGATGGCTGATGCAGTCAGGAGTGAGGCGCTTGTGAAGATCTGTATTGGAGGAGACTTTTTTGGCCAGTAAACCACCAACTGAATAACCCAGCTGACGCGCACCTTTTTCTGCAGCTTCAGTGTCTTTTCCAGTGCTGATATTTCAGCTGGTTGGTCTCATCTTTGAATACAAACTGCACTTCTTCTAACATTCTTTGTCCTGTTCAGTTTGTTTCTTTGCGTCCTCTACCATGGTCTTCTCAACTTTGTCGACAACAACTTTGAGGAGGAATCTGGGTTGCCGTGTCTTTGTCTCTGTCTAGCCTCGGTAATTCTTCTGTCTGCTTGTCACTTTTTCCTGCATTTCTTTTGTGTCCTTCATCACTTTCTGCTCTTCCAGGACTTATTTTCTTCCTCCTCGACCTGCAGGTCGCCCAGTGTACTCTTGGCAGAGTGCACACTAATTCTGGTTTTGGTTGTGATCGCTCAGTTTTGACAGTTAAGCTACGGTGTTACAATGAATCAGACATTCAGATATGACTGAGGGTAGCAGAACAAAATCTCATCCAGTGAATCGCTCGTGACTATAAGTAAGAAACGTGCTGGTCCAGTGCGGGTTCACCTGCTATTTATGGACTTGAGTTGACTGTGACGTCACGGCCTGGTTCTCTTGCCTTTCATTGTTGAAACCGGCCCCGCCCACAACAACGTTCCCTATTGGCTGACTGAAAATACGTAACGCCCAGAAAGAACGGGCTTCCAGAGTTTCTGACGTCATGGCCCGATTCTCCCCTTTAATGTTTGAAATAGGCCCGAAAACCATTTCACCACTTACGCAAAAGCTCTTCTCTGTGGTAGAAACCTTTATTTCCACGCTCCTTCACTTCCATCCGCCTCTGTCACGTCTTTTGCCACTCTGAGATTATTGCCTGTGGTCCTGTGCTTACTCATAATATTTTAAACAAGCGGGCGAACTGATCTATTAATGTTTCCGACACACAGTTTACTTCTAACTGCGCTGATTTTCTACAATGAAAAAATGACGTCTTCGTTTTTTGTGTGTTATATATATAATGAAAAAAGCTGAACTCTCCTCTGTTTAGAAACGAATGCATTTTTAAATCAACCTTAAAACCAACCACACCGATAAAAGCGATTTGCTGTTTTAATAACGTTTAATTACCACTGCATGAGCTCATCTTGTGTTACATCCTTAAGAGAGAGACCTGCGGCTGCCTCCTTCCTTTGCTCCTTGGTGTCTTTATCTGAGCATCACTTTTGCCTCCACTATGACGCCCCTGGTAGCAACATTAACTTTCAAGGCTGTTTACAATCAGACAAAATTGACCTCTTTGTGTAAATACACAGACGGATTCGTGAGCTCAGAGTTACTGACTAACATCTACACTGTAAAATGTAATATTGTGTTTAATTAAAAATATTAAATAGGCTGAACTCAATTTTTATCAATTTGTTATTAGAACTCAATTTAAATAAGTTACCAGTACTTTTTATGCAAAAATGCTGATAAACTACATTTATTTGAGTTGTCTTAACTTAGAAAAACTAAGTAAGCTGGAAGTTTTGCTTCTCAGTGCGGAAGGATGAAAGATGTGTTTTGAAAATGCCACGTGACTACCGTCCTCCTCCCTCTCGGATCAGTCCGCATGTTCACGGTGCATTTTTTATGGAATATGTTGAGCAAACCTGGAGAAGCGTCAGCTCAAGATATTATTGTTGTCATTGCTGTGGATCTTTACCTGATACACTGACTTGGTGAGTAAATGTTTACTCTTATTCAAACTGATTTTGTGGCTTCTCTTAGTTTAGCACCAGGTTTAAAATCTTGCTAGCTAGTTAGTGTTAGCCTAGCGTTGCTGCTGCCGCTGGGCTCGTCTTACTTAAAATTAACACCACAGCCTTAAAAACCTTACATAAAACTATGTGGTGAAATTTTCTGTTGATTGTTTGAAATAAATAAGTGAGATAAGAGCCCAGACAAAATTCTTCGGGAGGTGCAGCCGTTAGGGGTGGGTAGGTGTGGGATGTGGGGGGTGGATAACAGAGCTCTCCGAAAACGTGGAAGCACTTTTGCAAATATGTGATATTTTGATAAATTAAGTAGATATTTGAGCATTACATAGCTACATTGTCGCCTGAAAATATCTTAAAAGGTTATTTTGTGACCCAGAAAGGGTAGTCTGGGGAAAAGGAGGATCGCATTTGTCGGCCACGGTTGTCGGAGCCTGTGCGTACTTGTAAGCGCGGCAGTGGCGGAGGAGCGCCGCTGAAAAACTTATTACTTTTTCTGGGTCACAAAATAAACTTTTAAGATATTTCAGGCGAGAATGTAGCTGTGTAAATTTCAAATATCTGCTCGATTTATCAAGACATCACATATTTGCAAAAATGCTCCGACGTTTTCGGAGACGTCTATGTTTTTTTTCATGCTTTGTGGCAGCTTTAGAACATCTGTGGCATCTATTAATGTCAAATCCTTTATTTAACAACATAAGCAAACTCTATGTTACAATGATTGCACAGCCATTAAGGATCAAATCAGTTTCTGAAAAATGTTCTGTTTTTTCTCCCTCTGCTTGCTTCTTACTGTCTTTGAGGCCGATCGGGACCAGCACTCCTGTTGTTGGACAGAAGACATCAACTCAGTGGTAAGTATTTTGGTTTTCCAATATATTAGCAACTGTCAGTGACATTTATATTAATCAGGCTGAACTTTAATCATACTTTAGATCAGCCTGTTTTACTTATTGTTTTGTTTGTGCTTTGGTTTGGGGAAGTTGTTTCTTTACTGATCTTTTCCTGTCTTCTGTTATTAGACTTGAGATATGACTGCACTATGCTGTTGCTGGTGACTCCAGTTAATTCTACAAGACATGCTGTGTAAGTAAACAAACAACAACAACAGTTTGGTCTGCATTTCTTGAAAGATCACATCCCCCAAACTTAGTTTAGAGGGTCTACACTGTATATAGTGAAGTCTGCAAGTTTTCTAACAGCAAAATCTGTTTTGTGCCCAAAATCATTTTGCACATCATTAGAATGAAAGTTATTGGCCATGTTTGCATAGCCCTTTTTTAAAATGATGCTTTCATGACATTATTGTGTGTTGGGTGGTGGTCAGGGCTATGCAGACTGACAATTTGGGACATTGAATGTCACCTCTCCGGTGGGGAGGGAGCCTGAAATTGTCTAAATTGGAGTCTGTTCTATACCAAATGCAGAAAAAAATGTTTTAAGAAAGCAATTAAGTTCATGTTCCAAAAAATATGATTGTTTGCTTGCAGGACAACAGGAGAGATGAGTCCTCCGTCACAGATGGTGTGGTCAGTGAAGATGGTCGCCTGCAGGTTCAAGCTCATTGCATCTCCAACCCACATCCACTGCCACTGTACTTAAGGGAAGTTAAAGACTTTCTTCTGCACCTACATTTGGATCACCTCGATCCATGATAGTCATTCAGGCAGTAATGCCTGGACTGGAAACAAGCATCCTTAAAATAATACAACATTCCAGCTCCTGTGTTGGAATGAAAAACAAATGTGTTGTTTAAATTAGAGACTGCACTTGTGACAGAACAATAAATATTTTATTTTGATTATATAAGTAATGTAAGTACAAAACAAACTTGTGGTAGACCTAAACTTATTTTCAGAATAATTACATCTGAGACTTTGTTTCATTGTAAAATTATAACAGTGATGGCAATATAATTGTTTGTTGTTCAGCAGATCAGTGTCCAGTATGTTGGCTGTTATACTTTGTTGTGTTTGAAAATAAAAGTTGGGCTCATTTTAACATCATTACAAAAATTGTTGTTAATTATTTTTAATCATATTCATGGTACCACAAATTGTTTTTTCATTTAGTTGAACTTAACATGTTTGTCAGTAGGTAAACAATTAGTATTGTACAGTCAGAAATATCAAGTTATTCTTAATACTGCAGACTTGCAATGTATAAGTTGTCCTAACAGTCATCTTAAGTAAGCTTTACTTAGTTTTTTTGAGGCAACGAGTTTCCATAATTTTTTTGAGTTCTGGGAACTAACAAGGCTGTACAGTGTACTCAAAATGAGTAAGTTGCCCTAACTTGGTCATCTTACGTAAACTTGATCCAATTTTTTTGAGTTCTGGGAACAAATGAGCTTGTACAGAGTACTCAAAGTAAATAAGTTGTCCTAACTTAGTCATTTTTAGCTAAGCTTTACTCAATTTTTTTGAGGCAACGAGTTTCCATAATTTTTTTGAGTTCTGGGAACTAATTAGATTTTACAGTGTACCTGTGTTACTCTTTCTTTCCCTGTCTCCTCAGAGCCTCCAGAAAGTGTCTCCATCAGCTTTGTAAACCACACTGGGATGATGTTTGAGAATCAGCAGTACACCCTGCAGTGTAGCGTACAGAACGTAGCTCCTGTTCAGAGCCTCACTGTGACCTTCTACAGAGGAAACACAGCACTGGGTCACCTACAGTCCAACAGTGAACAGAAGAAACCAGTGAATGAGACCTTTACTCTGAACATCACTCCCAGTAGAGAACATGATGGAGCCCAGTACTGGTGCGAAACCAAGCTGGAGCTGGGACCAGATGGACCACAGCGTCCCCCAGTGGTGACATCAGAAAAACTCCCTGCTATAGTTCACTGTGAGTCTGAGAGAAATAAAGACGTTCTTTGATCTGTTTCTCAGAGTTTGACATTTTGAGCATGATTCATGTCACTGGTTTGGTTTTGTGTCCTCGTGAGCGCTTTGAGGAAGAATCGAAACAGTAAAGAAATAGTGTTTTGATTCTTCCTCATAGCGCTCATCACTGTTAATGAACAGGCTCTAAATAGCACCATCAACAAACTGCTGACTGACACAAGCTGATGAACATAGTGGAGGATTTAGCTGTTTACCAGTAAAATGTTTCCCTCAGAAGTTTGTGGAAAGCCAGAATAGACGTAAACTTTGTTTGTGAATATTAAAAAATAATAATAGTAATTGTGTTTAAATCCTAAATGATAAAAGGTCGGCTTTACTATTTGTTTAAATGTGGAATCAATACAGAGTAACAAATATGCAATAAAAGAATAAGTGTATTTAAAGCCACTCCAGAAGAATTAATCATGATTTGTCTCCTTTCAGTGTCATATGGGTTGAACAATTCTCTTACTTCTCTGAACTGTCAGACTGACCTCTTACTGTCATGCTACGTGTAATTTAAACTTTATGTCAGATGTTTAGTGTGGCGAGCATCAACCTGTAAAGTAAGTAGAGCAGTTAAACATCATGAAGTGGACAAACTGACAACAGAGTATAGCAGCACAAAGTGAAAATAAAGTACAGTGGGCTGAACTGTCGACAGTACTTTCTGTTGTATATTACACCAGAAATGTGTTTTAATTTATAAATTATTTTGATTTTGCTGAAATTTTGCTTCGTATTTTTAATCTCTATCAATAATCACACAGATGGGCCTGAGCTAAAGGAGCCACCAAATCCAGATGTGATCACAATCACAGAAGGAGACACTCTACACCTGAACTGCTCCTCTGTGGGAAACCCCAGCCCCTCATACACCTGGACACTTCCAACAAATAGTCCTTCCTACAGTGGCAGCGTTCTCACTATTAAATCTGTCGGCTTTGAGCATGAAGGACAGTATATCTGCACTGTGAGCAACACAGTAGGGACTGTCACCAAGGAGTTTAACATTGATGTACAAGGTGAGTGTTGTCAGATACTTCCTGGAAAACGAGTCACTGAAGTTCAATCACAATATTACTTCACAAATTAAGTTCATTGTGAGTGTTTTGGTGTTTTTAGTTTGCCTGGTATAAATGATTCTCCTTTCCTTTCTTTACCCAACCCCCGACCCCACCTCAACCCAATTCTACAGTCAACTCCATCCCATATATAATAGCTGGGATGATACTGGGAGCTCTGGTCCTTGTCGGACTGTCAGTGGGATGCTACTGCAAACACAACTGAATGGGACACAGCAAACTCAGTAAAATTATTGTTAGTAACAGCTGAAGAAATGACTGGTTAAAATACTTGATGAATGGTTAATATGTATTTTCGATACTGATTCTGATGAGCAGCTTGTAACTGTCTATCTTCTGTAAGTAGACTTGCTGTTTGGAAAAAGCACATTTCCAAGGGAAGGTCTCCCCATTTTTCTATCTTTTTGTTTAAATGTGGTGTTCAAACTGGGCCCACGGGGTCTTTGAGGGTCTCTGCTAAATAAATGTCCCCTCTGTTCTTCACCTGTTTGCTGATTCTCTTCTTAATCATTCTCTGCTTGATAATGCAGGCTATTTTCACTCAAACGTAAAATCCTTAATACAGCTCATAGGTATTCTCTCGATCTCATACATTACTTCACAATGTCTGCACATTTTCTTGGGATTATTCAATAATGCCACTTTTCCTCTTGAGTTGAATTGTATAAGAGTTGTTTTTGGAATAAAATGTGTCCTCATTGCTCAGCATCTTGAATTTTATGTCCTTTTCTATTCAAAATGCAACATAAAAGGGACTTTTAGTCATTATAGCTCACAAAGTTTGCTTTGTTTGTTTGTAATGCTGATAAGCAGCAGATTATGTATCCGATTCAATTCCATCATACTCCTGTATCCATGTGTATCCACCCTCAAGCCTTGTCCTCTGTTCTGTTTTGCTTCTGGACACTTGCTTCAGTTCCCTCGTCTCACCGTCATTCAGTTCAGTTGGTGTTATGCATATGTTCTGTGTCTCTGGAAATATTGCCGTTAATCATTCATGTGTTTTATATTCTATACAGTCAGACTTCATTGAAACGGTAAGATTGATCTTATTCACTTTTTGGGGATCGTGTTCAAACTCCTGTCACTGCTAGGATCTCCTTCCTCTATGATGGGTCATCAGATACTTTTTCTTACTGTGGACCCATTGTCATTTTTTTTATAGTAGATAGTAAATAAAGAGAACTTCTCTGTCATTTAGTTGTTTATCTTTTACTTAATTACTTTGCTAAAGCATGAACAGCTATAAGAGAAGTTCATCCTGTAACACTTTAAGAAACAGTTAAAAGTCCAAAATGTTTCTCTCCTGGCATTCAACAGCTGTCAAACCTTTTTGTAAACCTCAAAGTCTTTTTCATCTTGATTCACATTTCTGCTCTTATTCACAAACACTTTGTTATTTGACCTCCACCAGTTTCCAGTCTCTGTAATAGATCTGTCCTTCTGATGGCCTTGTGAGGATTATCACCACTTCTGGTTTAACTCTCCTTGCCTCTGATGGCCCTCAGGCTTTATTCGAGGCTTTGTCTTGTCTCTCCTGACATCTTCAAGTCTTCCTCAAGCCTTTTTGCAATCAGTTTCAATCTGTATCCTTCTCAGTAACTTTTCCTCACCACATTATGTCAGTCTGTCTTTAACATTGAGCTGCAGCTAATGTCATATGACTTATTTTTCTCAGAGGTGTTTCTCCCTGCCACGGTATGACTGGTCTTATTTTTGGTGGGGGTGACTCCACTTTGCTCTGTAGCTTCATCAGAGTTCAATCAGCAGCTACTTCCTTACTTACATCTTTTCCTTTCTTTTCAACTCTTGTCAGTCACTCAGTGTTTAAATTCTTAGTGTTTTTAAAAACTGCTTCTCAGGTGGGGTATTAGCCCCTAAATTATGCTGAGGTCACACTTTTGGAATAGGTGCTGCTATTTCTGCAACCAGATTTCCTCATCCAATATTTAATAACTGAGCTGCTGGTCATCATCAAGCTATTTGGCGTACATCAGTTTTGACTCTGATGTCATCTTTTTACCTCAAAACAGTCCAGGTAAGCCATGACATCGAGCTGGTGGTGGTAACAAACCATTTTTATTCTCATTTCTGTTCATCTTTACAAAAACTTTGTTCTCTAAACTTTGTATAATAGCCTCTCCTGGCCTCCAATTACCTCTTAGCCTTATTATAGGCTCTCTTCTTATCTCTCTTTATGGACTGATAGCTCTCAAGCCTTTCTTTCCTTGCTGACTTCATTACTATATTCCAGTCATTTCTTGCCCACCTTGTGTGAGCCAATCAGCTCCCATTCCATATACTTTAAATCTCATTGCTCTTCTGTCATCCTGCCTGTCAGACTCTCATTTGTGTAACCTTTGTCTCACCGCTTTCCCTCGGAGCTCCATCCAAGCCTCCATCTTCATCTCTGGGGGAGTCCCATCCTAACTCCTATCACTGCTGCGATCCTGTTGTGATTTGATGGGTCATTGGCATTTAATCATCAAACTGCGCATCTGTGTATCTTTGCCTCAATAAATGTTTTGCTGATGCCTTTGGTTTATTTGTTCAGCTTAAGTACAAATTTCAAATTTCTAGTTTAGTTATTTCATTTCAGATTCTGGTGTTTACTTGTGATGGGCACTAAACAATGTCAACCTTTGGTTATAATGGACGATACATATTTTCCACTGGTGGCTACATCATTTTAAACAAACCAGCCAAACTGCACAGTCCTTTAAATCTATACAACAAGGTTTCTAGAGACCATCTAAAGCAGAGTTGGGCAATTAATTTAACATGACAAACTGGATCGCATCACTAAGCTGAACTCACTTCTGTTCAATATTAATTTGATCTTTTTTCAAAGTGTTGGTGAGAGTAGAGGCCACAGTTAGGCAATTAAAGATAAAACAGACAGTGTTAAACGATATTCACCAAAATAACTGTGAACAACATTTGCCTATTGTTATTACATTTCAAAGACCATTTTTATATAGAGCCTTTTGTCAACCCTAACTGAGCCAGCAAGGGTTCAGCTGATGTTTTCCACCCATTTGACTAGAGCTCAAAGCCTTTCCACTACCAGGCCAGCTCACCTGAGTGTCATCAACCCTATGAGCTGCAGTATAAATGGACCAGCTCTGCTATATTATCTGCCTCTCAAGAGTGGTAACCAGACTCAGTCGTACATGTACAATAACAATAATGGGCTATTCTATTGTATTCTAAAGATTGAAAGATTGCCACCCTTAGGAGGAAGCTCATTTCCACCACTTGTATCCACGATCTCGTTCTTTTGGTCACAACCTACAGCCCGTGACCATAGGTGAGGGTAGGGATGTAGCTCAACCAATATATTGATACGATCTGGTGCAGAGTCTGCATCACTGCACCAATCCATTTGTCGATCTCCCGCTCCCTTCTCCCGTCACTCGTGAACACACCATGATATACAAAAACACGTCTCCAATTGGGGCAGGAACTCGTCCCTGACCTGGAGTGGGCACTCCACCTTTTTCCAGTTGCAGACCGTGGCCTCAGATTAGGAGGTGCCGATTCTCATTCCCAGCGCTTTGCACTCGGCTGCACTCCAGTGTGAGCTGGAGGCCGTCACCTGATGAAGCCAACAGAACAACATCATCTTTGAAAAGCAGAGATGAAATTCTGAGACCACCCAAGTGGAAGCTTTCCTGGCCTAGAGTGTTCTGGTGCCCTGTGGACTTACGGACACCCTTATGTTACAACATAGTGTTTGCACAGAAGTCCAGTAACAGAACACCGCTCGGGTTCAGGTCTGGGAGGCCGTTCCTCTCATTCACGCCCCTCCAGTCTCACTCATGTTTCCCACATGAGCGTTGAAGTCTCTAAGTAGGACGACAGAGTCCTCAAGTGGAGCACCCTCAAGAACCCCGTCCAGGGATTCCAGGAAGGCCAGGTACTCAGGCACAAACAACAGTCAGGAGCTGTTTCTCAAGGCGCAGGAAACACACCCACTCAAAACCCCAACGTACAGGGAGATACTCAGATACCCACCCAGCCCACCGCCTTTCATTATTGCAATAAGATCATGATGGTGTAGGCATTTGATTACTAAAGGGAGGTGTTGAGACATCAGGTCATATACCAACATGAAATTCTTTCCTTTTTGTTACTATATTTTATCTTTTCAACTGTGTAAAGTATAAAACAAAGTTTTTAATGAAATTGTGACCATGTGCATCTTGTTTCACTACCTGATTAGTTCTTTTATAATGTGAGAAAAACAAAATACAGTACACAGGCAACAGATTTATTCAATAAAACAGACGGAACGTGATCCAGCACTAAAAGCTATGTAATGCAATATGTAAACTGCTTTTTCCACAAACATTTGCTTCAGTTGCATGCTGTGTGAAAAGCTCTGCTGGTTTTAAATGTGATCACTGGACAGAGAGAGAGGTGGTGTTTATGGTGTCCAAGATAACAGGATCTATAGCTTCTCGTGCCAGTGAAGGCTGCTCAGTCTGAGCAATTCAGGTGAACCTTGGAAATGACCAGAAATCTTCATTTTTCTGATCTTTGGTGTCAGCAGACCCGGGCAGATGTGGTTAGAGATTCATCTCCCAAACTGACTCTCTAGTCAGAGTTTCCAGAACATACGGCTCTGTCTCTACACATCCAGCTGAGCGCATGCTGTGTATGTCTAATTTTAAGGTTTACTTTTTAACACTCAGATTACTTTAATAAATGCTTTGTATGTCAGAGGGAAAAATGGATTTCAATGAAGCTTAAAAGAAGAGATATAAGTGATATGTCTGCAAATCTGCATATTCACTGTGAACCACTGTTTGTTCATTTTATCTCGTGTTTTGTTTTGTTGTTCTTCATTTTGTCATTTTTCCATTATGTGTTTTATCCTATTGTAAAGTGTCCTTGGGTGTCTTGAAAAGCGCTTTATAAATAAAATGTATTATTATTATTATTATTATCATCATTATTATTATGTGAGGGTTTTTCTATCCTAGTAGTTTCAGCATCTGAACAGACTAGAACCAGTCAAGGGCTGACTTACAAAACTGCTGTTCTTACGTTTTCCCTAATGCCCTGTTAAAAAGGTGTAACGCTCCATACTTACTCACATTATGTAAAGTCAGTTGAAAAAAAAAATTCTTCAGGGGGATACATGGGAACCTCCCCAGGAAGCAGACCTGACCTGCCTCTGTCGGGCTTCCTGTTTGGTGATTTTACGACACTCACTTTCACTTTCACTGAAGGCATGGCTGTTATAATAAAACAAGCGGATGCACTGCTGAAAAAAAACAAACAGCCTTCACTGCCAGCATTGTTCTCTGCAACAGAAAAGCAAAACAGGAAACTCAGAGCCCATTTCCTTTCGAGCCACCTTTGGACTTCATGTTTGATCATTTTCTTCATCACATTTGATTTCAAAAAATCTAGCTGGGACAATGTTTATGCATTTTATTCTTCTGGTTTCCTACTCACTTACTTTTCTGTGCACCCACCAAGTGTCCAGCTTTGGTAAGTGAAATGTTTTCCAGCTATAAAAAGATAAACAGACTGTTTATACCATAAAAATTTATTGCTTCGTTTCTTATTTCATATCATACAGCTGCTAAATGTTGATGAACACTGATGAACTCAGAGGCATTTTTTACAAGTAATTTAATGAAGGATTAAATATTTATTTGAAGGCAACATGAGAAACTGGATCTGTTGTGGAGGGCAGCACCAATAATCTGAATTCAGTTATGCTCAGGATTAATTTACTCTATGTATAAAGTGCTGCTGGTAAGAGCAGATGTTACAGTTAGAAAATCAAAAGGTGAAATAGATAGCATTAGTAGTAGTAATAATAATAGTAATTATTAATAGTAATAATAGTAATTTTATCAGTATTTAGCCAATATTACCCAATACAGCTAACAAGAAAATGAGCACATTTTTGTCAAATTTCAAAGACTTTTCATTTTTTACAAAGTGCTGTTGCTATTGTGTTTGCAGTTTAATTTATCTGCAGTTTTTCACCTGTTTTCTTGTTCCGTCTGTTTTGGGATTGAACAACTGCATTAAAGTCAGACTGAACACTGTCAAACGCTGGAAATTCTGTATCTGGATTTGTTAAACTTCATACTGAGAGTGTTTGTTCACATATGAAGGTAGATCCAAAAGAACAAATAATAAAAATCCAGCAGTGATGGGGAGGGAAAGAACTAAATGGTAGCGACGCACCCCAGGAAATATTACATTAACCAATACAAAGGTTTTACCGGTTGCCAAGGCACACAGGCTTGTTATTGACAGGCTAATCAAAAAAATTAAAAAATTAAAATAATTTTATTAAACAAAATATGGAGCTGAAACAAGAAAACAGTGAATTAAGTGGCAGGACCTAAAACAATTAAAAGATCACCCTTTATTACCAAGCATGGCTTATAAGATTCAAAGATTCACTGCCACTATATTGCCTTAGTGAAAACAGCAGCTCAACAAACTACTTAACAGACCTCATGGTGGGATCCAACTCACCACCCTTTAACAGCCAAACAATCGCCAGGGGAAAATGAACCCGATCAGCATCGCTGTGGCGGGGCTGTGATCGTTGCTACCGTCTATCCATCCATCATGACGGGAATGAGAACCAAATGTCAGGAGCCTTTGAATAGGCTACAGCTGCTCCTTATAACCAATAACCTAGTCGAGGGTTCATGCAGCTTATACAGCTTGAACAAACTTCTACAAACTCTAACCCAATATATTATTTGTTTATTTAATTAAATAAATAAATAAATGAATACAAATTAAAATTGCAATGCATTTTTATCTCAAATATAAGATTGTTTATCTTATTTAGTAATGCCACACTTTGGGACTTGATGCTTTTATTATTAGTCTTAGATATTTAATTATTTCCTGATATCTCATTTTATCAAATTAATCAACAAAGTTTCAGTAGAACAGCTTAAGTGCTTCTTGGAATTGGTTCTCCAAAATCGCTGGACCTCTTCTGGAGTGATGGAAAAAAATTCTTCCTAAAGATGTTTCTTCATTTGGTGTTTTGCTGATGGCCCAAAATCAGACAATAGGTTTCTGCAGACAGGTTCATGTTTTCCTTACATTCATTTCCCTCTTCAGGCAACTTTTCTTTTCAAAGTTTTCTTCTGGTTTGCTTTTTTGTTAAAAAAAAAACAAAAAACTGAACCTTGAATCTTCCCGGACTTTCAGTTTCCAGTTTCACCATTTGATCAATTAATTTCTCCTCTTGTTTATCAACTTTATCCAAGTTGATCTACCCAGTAACAACATTTGATGTGTTTCTTACAGATCCTAGCTGCACAGAGTTTCCTGTGTTCACTCCATCTGCACTGGTAGTGAAGTACGGTGACCCAGCCAATGTTACATGTGATGTATGTCAGAAGGACTGCAGGGGAGATTCTTTTGGTTTGGAGACACCTGTAGGAGAAGTTAGACAAAATGGAACCACGATGATCTGGACGGTTGACAGACTGACTGAATGGGACACATATCTCATCTGTTATTATAACACTGATGATGGTGATCAGTGTACTAGCACTGTGGATATAACCATCTACCGTAAGTATACTTACCTTAGAATGTGAGACGTTCTAGTGAACTTTACATCATTTGTAATCTAAATTTGACCTCTTTGTGTAAATACACAGTTAGATGGATTCATGCTCTCAGCAGTTACTGACTAACATCTATCTGTGTTACTCTTTCTTTCCCTGTCTCCTCAGAGCCTCCAGAAAGTGTCTCCATCAGCTTTGTAAACCACACTGGGATGATGTTTGAGAATCAGCAGTACACCCTGCAGTGTAGCGTACAGAACGTAGCTCCTGTTCAGAGCCTCACTGTGACCTTCTACAGAGGAAACACAGCACTGGGTCACCTACAGGCCAACAGTGAACATAAGAAACCAGTGAATGAGACCTTTACTCTGAACATCACTCCCAGTAGAGAACATGATGGAGCCCAGTACTGGTGTGAAACCAAGCTGGAGCTGGGACCACCTACATCACAGCGCCCTCCAGTGGTGACATCAGAAAAACTCCCTGCTATAGTTCACTGTGAGTCTGAGAGAAATAAAGACGTTCTTTGTTCTGTTTCTCAGAGTTTGACATTTTGAGCATGATTCATGTCACTGGTTTGGTTTTGTGTCCTCGTGAGCGCTTTGAGGAAGAATCGAAACAGTAAAGAAATAGTGTTTTGATTCTTCCTCATAGCGCTCATCACTGTTAATGAACAGGCTCTAAATAGCATCATCAACAAACTGCTGACTGACACAAGCTGATGAACATAGTGGAGGATTTAGCTGTTTACCAGTAAAATGTTTCCCTCAGAAGTTTGTGGAAAGCCAGAATAGAAGTAAACTTTGTTTGTAAACATTAAAAAATAATAATAGTAATTGTGTTTAAATCCTAAATGATAAAAGGTCGGCTTTACTATTTGTTTAAATGTGGAATCAATACAGAGTCACAAATATGCAATAAAAGAATAAGTGTATTTAAAGCCACTCCAGAAGAATTAATCATGATTTGTCTCCTTTCAGTGTCATATGGGTTGAACAATTCTCTTACTTCTCTGAACTGTCAGACTGACCTCTTACTGTCATGCTACGTGTAATTTAAACTTTATGTCAGATGTTTAGTGTGGCGAGCATCAACCTGTAAAGTAAGTAGAGCAGTTAAACATCATGAAGTGGACAAACTGACAACAGAGTATAGCAGCACAAAGTGAAAATAAAGTACAGTGGGCTGAACTGTCGACAGTACTTTCTGTTGTATATTACACCAGAAATGTCTTTTAATTTATAAATTATTTCTATTTTGCTGAAATTTTGCTTCGTATTTTTAATCTCTATCAATAATCACACAGATGGGCCTGAGCTAAAGGAGCCACCAAATCCAGATGTGATCACAATCACAGAAGGAGACACTCTACACCTGAACTGCTCCTCTGTGGCAAACCCCAGCCCCTCATACACCTGGACACTTCCAACAAATAGTCCTTCCTACAGTGGCAGCGTTCTCACTATTAAATCTGTCGGCTTTGAGCATGAAGGACAGTATATCTGCACTGTGAGCAACACAGTAGGGACTGTCACCAAGGAGTTTAACATTGATGTACAAGGTGAGTGTTGTCAGATACTTCCTGGAAACGAGTCACTGAAGTTCAATCACAATATTACTTCACAAATTAAGTTCATTGTGAGTGTTTTGGTGTTTTTAATTTGCCTGGTATAAATGATTCTCCTTTCCTTTCTTACCCAACCCCCGACCCCACCTCAACCCAGTTCTACAGTCAACTCCATCCCATATATAATAGCTGGATGATACTGGGAGCTCTGGTCCTTGTCGGACTGTCAGTGGGATGCTACTGCAAACACAACTGAATGGGACACAGCAAACTCAGTAAAATTATTGTTACTGACAGCTGAAGAAATGACTGAATGGTTAAAATATATTTTTGATTCTGATTCTGATGAGCAGCTTGTAACTTTCTAGCTTCTAAGTAAACTTGTTGTTTGGAAAAAGCACATTTCCAAGGGAAGGTCTCCCCATTTTTCCATCTCTTTGTTTAAATGTTACAGGTGTCGTGGACTTTGTAAATAAAGGCTGCAAAACAGAAAAAAGCTGTGGTCAAGCTATTTATTACTGCCGCAGGAGAGCCAACACACACATCAAACATTACAGGTCAGAGTCATGCCAGCTCTGCTCTTGGGACGTCTCAGCTCCTCTTTTATACCCCCCACACACACAACTCTGTGTATCTTTTAGTTACAACAAGTTTCTGTCCCACGGGCTGTGGCTGGACAGAGAACAACTCCCACTATCTTTCCCAGGAAGCTCCTGGACTTGCGCTGAGTTTCATTCTTCTGACCAAAACAGTGAAACATCGTTACACCTAGCTAAGCAGTTTTGACGAGGTCTTACTGACACATGCACACTTTATCTAAGCATACAAAGGTTATACCAAATCCTACAGTGAGATTCTAAACACATAAAGAAAATGTGAGGATAAACAAGAATTTTCCATAACACAGGCATTCATGTTCTATTAGCAGTTGATGGGCAGTGGTGTTCAAACTGGGCCCACGGGGTCTTTGAGGGTCTCTGCTAGATAAATGTCCCCTCTGTTCTTCACTTGTTGGCTGATTCTGTCTTTAATCATTCTCTGCTTGATAATGCAGGCTATTTCACTCAGACATAAAATATTTAATGCATCTCATAATCTCATACATGACACTTCACAATGTCTGCACATTTTTCTCTGGATTATTCGATAATGCCATCTTTCCTCTTGAGTTGAATTAGATAAGGGTTCTTCTTGGAATAAAATGTGTCCTCACTGCTCAGTATCTTGAATTTTATGTCCTTTTCTATTCAAGACGCAACATAAAAGTTGCTTTTAGTCATTATAGCTCACAAAGTTTGCTTTGTTTGTTTGTAATGCTGATAAGCAGCAGACTATTCTTCATGTATCCGATTCAATTCCATCATACTCCTGTATCCATGTGTATCCACCCTCAAGCCTTGTCCTCTGTTCTGTTTGCTTCTGGACACTTGCTTCAGTTCCCTCGTCTCACCGTCATTCAGTTCAGTTGGTGTTATGCATATGTTCTGTGTCTCTGGAAATATTGCTGTTAATCATTCATGTGTTTTATATTCTATACAGTCAGACTTCATTGAAACGGTAAGATTGATCTTATTCACTTTTTGGGGATCCTGTTCAAACTCCTGTCACTGCTAGGATCTCCTTCCTCTATGATGGGTCATCAGATACTTTTCTTACTGTGGACCCATTGTAATGTTTATAGTAGATAGTAAATAAAGAGAACTTCTCTGTCGTTTAGTTGTTTATCTTTTACTTAATTACTTTGCTAAAGCATGAACAGCCATAAGAGAAGGACATGTGTAACACACCCAAAAAGATTCTAGGTCTGACCAACCGTCTCAGCCGTGGGCAAAAAGATGACAGTCAATAAAATTCTAAAAGATAATTTATTGACACAATACTCAAAAGATAAAAGATAAAACAGTCCAGTGTCCCATTTGCAAATCAAGTAAAAACACACAGTCCCAAGGCCAGAGCCAGCTACGCCACAATGCCAGTTGCACTCCACGTGTCGACTTCAACAGGGTTAGCAGTTGTCCTCTGAGACTCGCCACCCTGCAAGTAGATAGCCAGTGGTCACTCCAGCCTCTGCAACTCCGCTGCCCTTAGACTGTGGCATATAATAGGCCCTGGCCTGCACAGAGAGACAAAATTACACAGCAGTGTTTGTAGTGCGGGCTATAAGTAGACCAGTGTATCAGTGCAATCAATAACACCTGCCTCTAATTAGCCCAACCCCATTACAGCCATTGGCTCACCAAAAATGTGACACACACACACAACCACTCCCAACCCAGAGAAACTTTACACAATAATATGGAGCTGAAGTAATACAGGCACATTAGTCTACCATGTTACACATGCTCTAACATTAAGAAACAGTTAAAAGTCCAAAATGTTTCTCTCCTGGCATTCAACAGCTGTCAAACCTTTTTGTAAACCTCAAAGTCTTTTTCATCTTTATTCACACTTCTGCTCTTATTCACAAACACTTTGTTATTTCACCTCCATCAGCTTCCGGTCTCTGAAATCAAAGGGTAAATATGTACTAAATATGTTTTGCATCACTTTATGGACTTCACTCCAGTAGTTCTGAATATTCTTACAATCCCAAAATATATTGGTGTGCTGTTTCATAGCCACAGTTCCTCCAACATTCACAACTTCCATCATCATAATGCGCCTTTAAAGCTCCTTCCATATATGTGATTTTGTACTTTTCCACTGAAAAGAACAAATGTTTGCCATTCCTCTTCTGTAATCACCAGACCTCCCTCTTTCTCCCATCTTTCTCTTATATACTTTGAATAATTGCTGAGATCATGAAGACTTTTGTATATTTGTGAGATTACACCTTTCTTAATTTCTGACTTACAAGCATTTACAAAGAGTTGGATAAATGGCCTCGCTGTAGTTTAATGTTTCGAGTATAAAAGTTTCTTAACTGTAAGTATCTATAGTGGTCTTGGTTTTCTAGATGAAACGTTTGCTTTAAAGTTTGGAAACTCATAATTTCATCTTCCTTTACAATACCACATATCGAGGTAATTCCTTTATCTGTCCAGTTTTTAAAACTAGGGTCTGTTTGATTTGGTGTAAATTCCGAATCATATGCACACCATTTTAATATTTTATATCCTTCTCCAGCTTATTTTCTTTTACCACCATTTCCAAACCCCTAGTGTGGCCTTTACCCAAGGATTTCTTATTTTGGAAATGTAGTCCTGTAGATTTTTATCTGCTACAACTGCCTGTATATGCATATTGGTTATTGTTTTGCATTCAATTTCCTTCCATGCTGCTACATATGAGGGATCACACCAGTGCAACACTGCCCTGATCATTGCTGTATAGTACTTTTTTAAACATGGTAGGCCCCAGCCGCCGTTCTCTTTGGGCAGTTGTAATGTTTTGTATCGTATTCTGGGTCGTTTCCCCTACCATATAAATCTAGAGATCGTTTTATCCCGTTCAATCAAATCTTTTTGTTTAATCTGGAGTGGGAGGGTCTGAAACAAATATAAAATCTTGGTAAAACATTAATTTTGATGGTTTCTGTTCTAGAGCTTATGCTCAGACATGGGATATGATTCCATTTTGTAAGGTCCTCTTTGACTCTTTGATATAAATGGTTGTAATTTTGTCAAATAGTCTTTTGTATCTTTAGTAAGTGTTACCCCCAAATATTTAATTGAGTCTGTGTTCCATTTCAGTGGATGTGCTTGTTTGAGCTTTTCAGATGGACTATAATTGTAGGGAAGGGCTTCAGTTTGACTTAGATTCAGTTTATATCCTGTCATTGGGCCAATGTTTTTAAGACAGTTCATTACCTCCGGCAGAGACTCCTCAGGTGTTTTTAGGATCGTCATCGGCATAGCATGCTATTTTATGTTCCACATCATTTATTGTAATACCTGTGATTTTTCTGTTTTGCCTTATATATTGGGCTAGTGGCTCCAGAAATATAGCAAAGAGAAGAGGAGACCAGGCACAGCCTTGTCTCACTCCCCTCTCCAATGTTAGGGGTTGAGTTAGGTGACCAATAATCCTAAGCCTTGCAGTCGGGTTATCATATAATGCCTTTACATTATTTATTACCGGCTCATTAAAACCAAATTTATGCAGGACTCTATATAGGTATTGCCAACAAACAGAGTCAAATGCCTTTTCAGCATCAAGACTGAGGATCACAGCCTGCTCTGTATGTTGTTGTATATAGTTCATTATGTGGAAAGTGCGTCTTGTGTTATCCTGGGTTTGACGTTTATGTATAAAGCCAGCTTGATCATTATGTATGAGGTTAGGGAGAATTCTCTCCATTCGTTTTGCCATTATGGATGTATAGATACGGTAATCTACATTAAGTATGAAAACCGGCCTGTACGACCCACATTCTTTCTTATCCTTGGCCTCCTTCGGTATGAGAGATATAATTGGTTCTTTCCAGGTGGGTGGGATTTGTGCCTTTTCAAGTGCCCAATTGCATGTTTTTCTCAATATACGAATAAGATCCTCTTTGAATGCTTTATAAAATTCAGAAGTGAACCCATCACTTCCTGGCGATTTATTAGCTTTCAGGTTTGTTATGGCATTTTCTAATTCCTTTACTGTTATTTCAGAGGCTAGTTGTTTATTCTGGTCTTCACTCATGACAGGTAAATTGAGCCTTTCAAGAAATGTGTCCATTTGATCAATTCCGACATCCATAATTTTAAAAAAGAGTTATTTATAAAAAGTTTCAAAGACAGACCGGATCTTGTCCTGCTTACTTTCTATTGTGTTTTTCTGGGGATCTCTTATTTTGTATATTGTATTGTCTGCTTGATGTTTCTTAAGTTTCCATGCCAACAGTTTTGTGAATTTAGGGCCATTTTCATAATATCTTTGTCTAAAAAATAGCATCTTTTTTTCAGTTTCCTGAGTGTACATTAAGTTAATTTCATTTCTTAGTTTTTTAATTTGTTCTAGTGTAGTCGGGTTTTGGTTTTGTGCATGGCTGCTTTCTAGCTGGCTCAGCTGTTTTTGGGAGTCCTGTAGTTTTCCTGGTAGAGTCTCTTTTCCTTGTGGCAGCTGCAATGATTTTTCCTCTTAATACTGCCTTTGCTGCATCCCACAGTATCGGTGGGGACACCTCTCCATTATCATTTTCTTTCATGTACATTTGGATTCCATTGCTCATTTCTTTCCTACAATTAGCATCATTAAGTAGGCCGGGGTTAAATCTCCATATTGTATCTCTTTTGTTTCCCTCTAGGTCAACTACAATATGCATTGGGGCATGGTGGCTAAGATCTATTGTTCCAGTGTCTGAGTCGATAATTCTTGATCTGTCCCTGCTACATACAACGAAATAGTCTATTCTAGTATATGATGAGTGATGTGAGGAATAGTGGGTATATCTTCTTACATTAGGCAACATTTCCCTCCATACATCAATCAAACCCATGTCCTTCATCAACTCTTTCACTTTTTTACCAATTGTTTTTTTGGAGCCTGTTTGTTTTGATATATCAAGTTTTGGGTATAAATGTATATTCAGATCACCTCCACAGACCAGGAATCCTTTAGATCGGTTAATCATCAACTCTATTATCTTCTTGTAAAAAGAAAAAGTACTACCAGGTGGAATATATACGCTAATCAAAGTGACAACAGATCCTGGATTAAGTTACTCCTACTACAAACTATCACTGCTGCGATCCTGCTGTGATTTGATGGGTCGTTGGCATTTAATCATTAAATTGTGTATCTCTGTATCTTTGCCTCAATAAATGTTTTGCTGATGCCTTTGGTTTATTTTGTTCAGCTTAAGTACAAATTTCAAATTTCTAGTTTAGTTATTTCATTTCAGATTCTCATGTTTACTTGTGATGGGCACCATGTTCAAACAATGTCAACCTTTATTTATCGTCCATTATAACCAATCTCCACTGGTGGCTACATCATTTTAAACAAACCAGCAAAACTGCACAGTCCTTTAAATCTATGCAACAAGGTTTCTAGAGACCATCTAAAGCAGAGTTGGGCAATTAATTTAACATGACAAACTGGATCGCATCATTAAGCTGAACTCACTTCTGTTCAATATTAATTTGATCTTTTTTCAAAGTGTTGGTGAGAGTAGAGGCCACAGTTAGGCAATTAAAGATAAAACAGACAGTGTTAAACGATATTCACCAAAATAACTGTGAGCAACATTTGCCCATGAAACACACTATATTATGATATATTATGAAAGAACAGGTAACTATAGCTGTCATAAAAATGTGGTCAGGCAAAAGTGCAGCAGCTTCCCTGATCATTTTACTAAGATAAGGAAAGAGAAAATGATCCAAATATCTTAGCCCAGCACAAATTTAGCTCTTTATTTAATTACTGTTAATCTCCATAGATAATTCAAGTCAGTTTCCACACCTATGTGCCAGGTAATTATGTTTACAGGTGATATTTTTATTCATTGATACAGCACACAATCATTACACTAGGATATTTAGATCATTTACTCTTTACTTTTTTTATGTACTTCAAAGGTCAAAATATTCACAACCTGAACGTAAAATTTCTCTAAATATACCAAAGTTATGATACATTAAACGTTTGCTGATTCTGGGACTTTTCCAGATTTGCTTGTCTTTATGTGGAGTGGCACACTTCACAACATTTCTCTTTGCTTGTTCTGAAGCTGCCTCTGGTTCTCCGTCAGTTCTAAAAGCCGTCGGCTCGGCCTCGGCTATCGCCTTCACTGCGACGGTCTACCATCGCTCGCTGCGCTCCTTCCTGCCTGCCAAAGAAAACCAAAACATAACCTCATCAGTCATCTACTTCATCTGGAACCTGGTACTCATCTCTTCTCGTCTCACTGCCCTCGCTCTTTTCGCCTCCGTGCTGTCCTGCTTCATCTGACTGATATTTGCATCCTCTGTGCTGTGTGGTGCTGGAAGATGAGCACACATCCTCCTGATTTTGTAAAAGAGCCCATGTAAGCTTTAATTATAGCTGCTTGTGTTGTTGCAGTTTACGTCCTATGTCTAATACTTAAATTTATTTATTATTCAATTCAATTCAATTTTATTTATATAGCGCCAAATCACAACAACAGTCGCCTCAAGGTGCTTTATATTGTACAGTAGATCGTACAATAATAGATACAGAGAAAAATCCAACAATCATATGACCCCCTATGAGCAAGCACTTTGGCGACAGTGGGAAGGAAAAACTCCCTTTTAACAGGAAGAAACCTCCAGCAGAACCAGGCTCAGGAGGGCGGCCACCTGCTGCGACCGGTTGGGGTGAGAGAAGGAAAGTTATAAATTGTAAAGTCTTTCATCCAAACCCTGACAAAGATGAGCTGAAAGTGGCCAACACAGAGCAAACCTGAAGATGAGATTGGATTTTGCATGTCTGCCACTGCAGCAAAGATTGCAGACCACCCTCCATCCTCCCCATCAGCACACTGCAATAAAAGAATGAGGAAGCTGGCTGAGAACGTCTACTCCTGACGTGCACTTGACATCCACAGGACGACTAGAAAGAGACCGTTTTAATCTTGAGAATGTTTTAATCTAGATCACGTGGCTGTGTTTTGTAGCACTCTGTCCTTTGTCTGATTGAGCCACAGATATAATGTCTCAAGGCATTACTCATCTTAATGTGGAGATGAATTTGAATATGCACTTTCTGCTGTGCATTAAATCATTTCACTGTGTGTCAAACCATTTCAACATATCAGTCATTAAATTAAAGGGGAAATGAGACGCTTTAATTGTCAAATCTGGATTAAATAGTTGTTGTTTACATGTGAAGAGATCCTTTTTCAAAGGCTATTTCACTGGATCATCTCTTCTAAACAATCTAACAGGTTAAATTAGGATAAAATTATTGTCAGCAGTGACTGAGTCTGCCATCCCACCTACCAGACAAGAAGGTTTATATGACTGTCCATGAAATCAGTCTCACTGTGATTAGCACTGGATTAAGTTACTGCTACTAAACACTGAGCATGCGTGCCAACAAAAAACAGACATTTATAGCAGTTATTCCTCTTCACACAGTTAGCTGGTAGATGGCAGGCATCTGACTGTGGGGTAAACTGCTGTATATGTGTCACAGTACTGCATCTGTGACCACTGTGTTTTGTATATTTTAGTTTTATGTTGTTGATAACTATATTTTTCTCCATGTTTCTGTTTTATTTTGAAAGAGTTTGATGTGTTCTTGTTCGTTGGTGTTAGTTTGACTTTCCCTGTGATGTCATGTTTCATTTCAGTCAGCTGTTTTCCTCATGTGTATTCACTTCCCCTGAACACATCCAGTGTGTTCATAGTTGATTATAGTTTTTCACAGTCTGTCTTAGTTGTAACTAGTTTTTCATAGTTTCATGTTACTGCTACCATCAGCCAAAATAAAGGCTTTTCTTTTACCTGCATCTCCTCTCTCTGCATCTGCTTCTGGGTCCTGTTCACAACCCATCGGCGCACCCTGCCGTGACACATCAACCTGTGGCCATGCAATAAAAACATTCCTTACCCATATCAGTAAAGGGGCTCTGTAGCTTCATGATTAGTTTGTGTTTTTTTCCGGTTTTTCTTCCTTCACTTTGATTTGTTTTGTGGTCATATAATGTGTGTAGCAGGGCGTGGTTTGTGGCGCGGTTGCAGTGGAGGCTGACACAGCAGAGCTCCATCAGTTCATCACCTCTCCCCTGCATTAGACGTGCCGGGACCTGAGGTTGTGTTGTTGTATGTGTGTGTAGCTGGCAGCTGCGGCCGAGGGTTGGAAGAGACAAAAACCCAATAAAAAGTGTAGTAAAGTGCGATCTGTGTGGTCGGGTCCGTCATTCATTGTCACTATGTGCAATGTACACTTTCCATTGTGAGATTATTATATCATCTTATGCCACGTTATACCCCTAATTAAAGATTGTGAAATCATTATGTAGTTTAGGTTGCATTATTCTCCTGACTTAGAAGAAGGGGATAACTATTAAATTTATTAGACTGATTTGTACTACATTAGACTGCTGACTTATTGTGAATGAATGATATTGTTTTATGATGCATGATACTGCTGCGTTATAAGAAATACTGTTTTCAGAGAATCATGGCCTTATATGTCTGATTTGAAAAGAACAGAACAGACTGCACAGGAAGCTAAGGTCAGAACTTAGGCTCACTGAGAGAGAGAAAGAATGTGGATGTTTAGGTTTTATGACTTTGGAGGGGGCTGAAGCTATAAGAATGTGAGAAATGCTCAGACACATGGAGATCAGGCGGACACCCTCCTGCGCTCATCTCCCCTCCGGATGGTTAATGCTCAAAGTGTTTGTATGGAATAATAAGAAGTGTATGAATTAAAGTGATTGTTGATTGAGCATTTATACGTCCTTTATATGTCCTTCCTTCAGCCCAAAGGTGAAAGAATTGGGAGAATTTCAACACCATTAATCTCACAGTGGAAAATTCCTGGACATCGAAGCCAAATATTTATCACATGAAGAATCAGACTCCTTTTAAACATTGTATTTGTACTAAATGTGTATGTAAATATGGTGTCTGTATATTTATGGCCTATATTTGTGACTGTGTTTTGTTTGTAGTTTATTCCTGTATGAATATTAAAAGTATTAAAGTATTAAAAATGTATTTACATTGCTTTACAGAAAAAGGGAAAAATCGTAGGACTGTGGGGGAAAGAGTGATTACCTCAGTTAAACAACTCGTGTTAATTATATTTGGTTCGGCTTTAAGGAACTCTGCATGTCTCCAAATAGCTTTGAATGTCTTTCAAATGAAAATAATACAAATAGAAAAAGAAAAAAGTGGACAAATACAGACAGAGTAAAGAGATAAATATTCAGTAAGCTATAAAGATTCAAAGGTCTCAGTTTTTCTCAAATGTGTGTGAGGACTGCTTGTTTGTATTCTTGGCAGCACTTAGTAAATCCAACAGCTCAGCTATTTGTTGTTTGTTGTGTTTAAAAAATGCAGGAAGAACGAACTTCTTAAACAGTAAATGAAACAAAGCACAAATTCAAAGTTTTTTTTTTTTTTTATTATTATTTTTTTTATTTGTGGTTGGTGCTGTTTTTTTAAATTCAAAATGTCCTGTTGTAATTGGACATTTTGAGTTAAGAAACAGCACCAAATCCCAACAACACTTCCCTCATGGTGCTTTATATTGTAAGGTTGTTCTACAATAATGCACAAAGACTCCAACCCCCTAGAGCAAGCACTTGGCGACAGTGGGAAGGAAAAACTCACTTTTAAAAGAGAGAAACCTCCGGCAGACCCAGGCTCTGGGATGGGGTGGCCATCTGCCTCGGCCAGTTGGTGATGAGGGAAGGAAGTTGGGAGAAGAAGAGTAGTTATTTTTAACCACTCTGGTTTTAAAATTAAATTTAGAAAGCCCAATTGAAATGAATATTTGAAGCCAATTTAAGAGTTTTCTTGCATAATCACATGCACGTGTCAGTTAGATTTTAGCGTGCACATGAGAAAGCCCTAACGATGACATTTTGGCTCCTCAGTTTTGCATGTTTTTTGAAGCTGCTGACGATTGCTTCATCCATCTCTGGGTTTCTTGACCACATTAAGAGTATTGGAGAGTCCCACCTGTCATGGAGTTCATTGTATACTGTCAGGGCGAGTAGTTCAATGTTCTCCAAGGACATTTTGTACTTTTTTGACAAAATTTTGTTCCAGATCTTCTGGAAAAGCCTCTCTACAATAAACTCTGATGCTACTGGATTCATTGTCATCGTCTCATTTCCTTCGCTCATGGCGTGCATTACCAGATCTTTGGTCACATTCTTTACAACTTCCTGGTATTCTTCCCTGTCTTTAGAGACACTCAGTACTCTTGCTGGTAATGCCAACAGGTGTTTGATGAAGATTGAGACGGTAATATTGTCAAGCTGTTCCCTCAGATTAAAAATCAAAAGGTTTTCTTTGCACTTGTGTGTTTTGCAAAGATCCTTGAGGATGGCCTTGCCCACATTAAAAATGCTGTCGTGGGATAAATTCAAGTGTTTCTCCTCAACTTCAGGCCAGATTTTCTCAATCAGACGATGGCTGATGCAGTCAGGAGTGAGGCGCTCTGTGAAGATCTTGTATTTGGAGGAGACTTTTTCTTTGGCCAGTAAAACCACCAACTGAATAACCCAGCTGACGCGCACCTTTTTCTGCAGCTTCAGTGTCTTTTCCAGTGCTGATATTTCAGCCTGGTTGGTCTCATCTTTGAATACAAACTGCACTTCTTCTAACACTTCTTTGTCCTGTTCAGTTTGTTTCTTTGCGTCCTCTACCATGGTCTTCTCAACTTTGTCGACACACAACTTTGAGGAGGAATCTGGGGTTGCCGTGTCTTTTGTCTCTGTCTTAGCCTCGGCTAATTGTTCTGTCTGCTTGTCCACTTTTTCCTGCATTTCTTTTGTGTCCTTCATCACTTTCTGCTCTTCCAGGACTTTATTTTCTTCCTCCTCGACCTGCAGGTCGCCCAGTGTACTCTTTGGCAGAGTGCACACTAATTCTGGTTTTGGTTTGTGATCGCTCAGTTTTGACAGTTAAGCTACGGTGTTACAATGAATCAGACATTCAGATATGACTGAGGGTAGCAGAACAAAATCTCATCCAGTGAATCGCTCGTGACTATAAGTAAGAAACGTGCTGGTCCAGTGCGGGGTTCACCTGCTATTTATGGACTTGAGTTGACTGTGACGTCACGGCCTGGTTCTCTTGCCTTTCATTGTTGAAACCGGCCCCGCCCACAACAACGTTCCCTATTGGCTGACTGAAAATACGTAACGCCCAGAAAGAACGGGCTTCCAGAGTTTCTGACGTCATGGCCCGATTCTCCCCTTTAATGTTTGAAATAGGCCCGAAAACCATTTTCACCACTTACGCAAAAGCTCTTCTCTGTGGTAGAAAACCTTTATTTTCCACGCTCTCTTCACTTCCATCCGCCTCTGTCACGTCTTTTTGCCCACTCCGAGATTATTGCCTGTGGTCCTGTGGCTTACTCATAATATTTTAAACAAGCGGGCGAACTGATCTATTAATGTTTCCGACACACAGTTTACTTCTAACTGCGCTGATTTTCTACAATGAAAAAATGACGTCTTCGTTTTTTGTGTGTTATATATATAATGAAAAAAGCTGAACTCTCCTCTGTTTAGAAACGAATGCAATTTTTTAAATCAACCTTAAAACCAACCACACCGATAAAAGCGATTTGCTGTTTTAATAACGTTTAATTACCACTGCATGAGCTCATCTTGTGTTACATCCTTAAGAGAGAGACCTGCGGCTGCCTCCTTCCTTTGGCTCCTTGGGTGTCTTTATCTGAGCATCACTTTTGCCTCCACTATGACGCCCCTGGTAGCAACATTTAACTTTCAAGGCTGTTTACAATCAGACAAAATTTGACCTCTTTGTGTAAATACACAGACGGATTCGTGAGCTCAGAGGTTACTGACTAACATCTACCTGTGTTACTCTTTCTTTCCCTGTCTCCTCAGAGCCTCCAGAAAGTGTCTCCATCAGCTTTGTAAACCACACTGGGATGATGTTTGAGAATCAGCAGTACACCCTGCAGTGTAGCGTACAGAACGTAGCTCCTGTTCAGAGCCTCACTGTGACCTTCTACAGAGGAAACACAGCACTGGGTCACCTACAGTCCAACAGTGAACAGAAGAAACCAGTGAATGAGACCTTTACTCTGAACATCACTCCCAGTAGAGAACATGATGGAGCCCAGTACTGGTGCGAAACCAAGCTGGAGCTGGGACCAGATGGACCACAGCGTCCCCCAGTGGTGACATCAGAAAAACTCCCTGCTATAGTTCACTGTGAGTCTGAGAGAAATAAAGACGTTCTTTGATCTGTTTCTCAGAGTTTGACATTTTGAGCATGATTCATGTCACTGGTTTGGTTTTGTGTCCTCGTGAGCGCTTTGAGGAAGAATCGAAACAGTAAAGAAATAGTGTTTTGATTCTTCCTCATAGCGCTCATCACTGTTAATGAACAGGCTCTAAATAGCACCATCAACAAACTGCTGACTGACACAAGCTGATGAACATAGTGGAGGATTTAGCTGTTTACCAGTAAAATGTTTCCCTCAGAAGTTTGTGGAAAGCCAGAATAGAAGTAAACTTTGTTTGTGAATATTAAAAAATAATAATAGTAATTGTGTTTAAATCCTAAATGATAAAAGGTCGGCTTTACTATTTGTTTAAATGTGGAATCAATACAGAGTAACAAATATGCAATAAAAGAATAAGTGTATTTAAAGCCACTCCAGAAGAATTAATCATGATTTGTCTCCTTTCAGTGTCATATGGGTTGAACAATTCTCTTACTTCTCTGAACTGTCAGACTGACCTCTTACTGTCATGCTATGTGTAATTTAAACTTTATGTCAGATGTTTAGTGTGGCGAGCATCAACCTGTAAAGTAAGTAGAGCAGTTAAACATCATGAAGTGGACAAACTGACAACAGAGTATAGCAGCACAAAGTGAAAATAAAGTACAGTGGGCTGAACTGTCGACAGTACTTTCTGTTGTATATTACACCAGAAATGTCTTTTAATTTATAAATTATTTTGATTTTGCTGAAATTTTGCTTCGTATTTTTAATCTCTATCAATAATCACACAGATGGGCCTGAGCTAAAGGAGCCACCAAATCCAGATGTGATCACAATCACAGAAGGAGACACTCTACACCTGAACTGCTCCTCTGTGGGAAACCCCAGCCCTCATACACCTGGACACTTCCAACAAATAGTCCTTCCTACAGTGGCAGCGTTCTCACTATTAAATCTGTCGGCTTTGAGCATGAAGGACAGTATATCTGCACTGTGAGCAACACAGTAGGGACTGTCACCAAGGAGTTTAACATTGATGTACAAGGTGAGTGTTGTCAGATACTTCCTGGAAAACGAGTCACTGAAGTTCAATCACAATATTACTTCACAAATTAAGTTCATTGTGAGTGTTTTGGTGTTTTTAGTTTGCCTGGTATAAATGATTCTCCTTTCCTTTCTTTACCCAACCCCCGACCCCACCTCAACCCAATTCTACAGTCAACTCCATCCCATATATAATAGCTGGGATGATACTGGGAGCTCTGGTCCTTGTCGGACTGTCAGTGGGATGCTACTGCAAACACAACTGAATGGGACACAGCAAACTCAGTAAAATTATTGTTAGTAACAGCTGAAGAAATGACTGGTTAAAATACTTGATGAATGGTTAATATGTATTTTCGATACTGATTCTGATGAGCAGCTTGTAACTGTCTATCTTCTGTAAGTAGACTTGCTGTTTGGAAAAAGCACATTTCCAAGGGAAGGTCTCCCCATTTTTCTATCTTTTTGTTTAAATGTGGTGTTCAAACTGGGCCCACGGGGTCTTTGAGGGTCTCTGCTAAATAAATGTCCCCTCTGTTCTTCACCTGTTTGCTGATTCTCTTCTTAATCATTCTCTGCTTGATAATGCAGGCTATTTTCACTCAAATGTAAAATCCTTAATACAGCTCATAGGTATTCTCTCGATCTCATACATTACTTCACAATGTCTGCACATTTTCTTGGGATTATTCAATAATGCCACTTTTCCTCTTGAGTTGAATTGTATAAGAGTTGTTTTTGGAATAAAATGTGTCCTCATTGCTCAGCATCTTGAATTTTATGTCCTTTTCTATTCAAAATGCAACATAAAAGGGACTTTTAGTCATTATAGCTCACAAAGTTTGCTTTGTTTGTTTGTAATGCTGATAAGCAGCAGATTATGTATCCGATTCAATTCCATCATACTCCTGTATCCATGTGTATCCACCCTCAAGCCTTGTCCTCTGTTCTGTTTTGCTTCTGGACACTTGCTTCAGTTCCCTCGTCTCACCGTCATTCAGTTCAGTTGGTGTTATGCATATATTCTGTGTCTCTGGAAATATTGCCGTTAATCATTCATGTGTTTTATATTCTATACAGTCAGACTTCATTGAAACGGTAAGATTGATCTTATTCACTTTTTGGGGATCGTGTTCAAACTCCTGTCACTGCTAGGATCTCCTTCCTCTATGATGGGTCATCAGATACTTTTTCTTACTGTGGACCCATTGTCATTTTTTTTATAGTAGATAGTAAATAAAGAGAACTTCTCTGTCATTTAGTTGTTTATCTTTTACTTAATTACTTTGCTAAAGCATGAACAGCTATAAGAGAAGTTCATCCTGTAACACTTTAAGAAACAGTTAAAAGTCCAAAATGTTTCTCTCCTGGCATTCAACAGCTGTCAAACCTTTTTGTAAACCTCAAAGTCTTTTTCATCTTGATTCACATTTCTGCTCTTATTCACAAACACTTTGTTATTTGACCTCCACCAGTTTCCAGTCTCTGTAATAGATCTGTCCTTCTGATGGCCTTGTGAGGATTATCACCACTTCTGGTTTAACTCTCCTTGCCTCTGATGGCCCTCAGGCTTTTATTCGAGGCTTTGTCTTGTCTCTCCTGACATCTTCAAGTCTTCCTCAAGCCTTTTTGCAATCAGTTTCAATCTGTATCCTTCTCAGTAACTTTTCCTCACCACATTATGTCAGTCTGTCTTTAACATTGAGCTGCAGCTAATGTCATATGACTTATTTTTCTCAGAGGTGTTTCTCCCTGCCACGGTATGACTGGTCTTATTTTTTGGTGGGGTGACTCCACTTTGCTCTGTAGCTTCATCAGAGTTCAATCAGCAGCTACTTCCTTACTTACATCTTTTCCTTTCTTTTCAACTCTTGTCAGTCACTCAGTGTTTAAATTCTTAGTGTTTTTTAAAAACTGCTTCTCAGGTGGGGTATTAGCCCCTAAATTATGCTGAGGTCACACTTTTGGAATAGGTGCTGCTATTTCTGCAACCAGATTTCCTCATCCAATATTTAATAACTGAGCTGCTGGTCATCATCAAGCTATTTGGCGTACATCAGTTTTGACTCTGATGTCATCTTTTTACCTCAAAACAGTCCAGGTAAGCCATGACATCGAGCTGGTGGTGGTAACAAACCATTTTTATTCTCATTTCTGTTCATCTTTACAAAAACTTTGTTCTCTAAACTTTGTATAATAGCCTCTCCTGGCCTCCATTACCTCTTAGCCTTATTATAGGCTCTCTTCTTATCTCTCTTTATGGACTGATAGCTCTCAAGCCTTTCTTTCCTTGCTGACTTCATTACTATATTCCAGTCATTTTCTTGCCCACCTTGTGTGAGCCAATCAGCTCCCATTCCATATACTTTAAATCTCATTGCTCTTCTGTCATCCTGCCTGTCAGACTCTCATTTGTGTAACCTTTGTCTCACCGCTTTCCCTCGGAGCTCCATCCAAGCCTCCATCTTCATCTCTGGGGGAGTCCCATCCTAACTCCTATCACTGCTGCGATCCTGTTGTGATTTGATGGGTCATTGGCATTTAATCATCAAACTGCGCATCTGTGTATCTTTGCCTCAATAAATGTTTTGCTGATGCCTTTGGTTTATTTTGTTCAGCTTAAGTACAAATTTCAAATTTCTAGTTTAGTTATTTCATTTCAGATTCTGGTGTTTACTTGTGATGGGCACTAAACAATGTCAACCTTTGGTTATAATGGACGATACATATTTTCCACTGGTGGCTACATCATTTTAAACAAACCAGCCAAACTGCACAGTCCTTTAAATCTATGCAACAAGGTTTCTAGAGACCATCTAAAGCAGAGTTGGGCAATTAATTTAACATGACAAACTGGATCGCATCACTAAGCTGAACTCACTTCTGTTCAATATTAATTTGATCTTTTTTCAAAGTGTTGGTGAGAGTAGAGGCCACAGTTAGGCAATTAAAGATAAAACAGACAGTGTTAAACGATATTCACCAAAATAACTGTGAACAACATTTGCCTATTGTTATTACATTTCAAAGACCATTTTTATATAGAGCCTTTTGTCAACCCTAACTGAGCCAGCAAGGGTTCAGCTGATGTTTTCCACCCATTTGACTAGAGCTCAAAGCCTTTCCACTACCAGGCCAGCTCACCTGAGTGTCATCAACCCTATGAGCTGCAGTATAAATGGACCAGCTCTGCTATATTATCTGCCTCTCAAGAGTGGTAACCAGACTCAGTGTACATGTACAATAACAATAATGGGCTATTCTATTGTATTCTAAAGATTGAAAGATTGCCACCCTTAGGAGGAAGCTCATTTCCACCACTTGTATCCACGATCTCGTTCTTTTGGTCACAACCTACAGCCCGTGACCATAGGTGAGGGTAGGGATGTAGCTCAACCAATATATTGATACGATCTGGTGCAGAGTCTGCATCACTGCACCAATCCATTTGTCGATCTCCCGCTCCCTTCTCCCGTCACTCGTGAACACACCATGATATACAAAAACACTCTCCAATTGGGGCAGGAACTCGTCCCTGACCTGGAGTGGGCACTCCACCTTTTTCCAGTTGCAGACCGTGGCCTCAGATTAGGAGGTGCCGATTCTCATTCCCAGCGCTTTGCACTCGGCTGCACTCCAGTGTGAGCTGGAGGCCGTCACCTGATGAAGCCAACAGAACAACATCATCTTTGAAAAGCAGAGATGAAATTCTGAGACCACCCAAGTGGAAGCTTTCCTGGCCTAGAGTGTTCTGGTGCCCGTGCACTTACGGACACCCTTATGTTACAACATAGTGTTTGCACAGAAGTCCAGTAACAGAACACCGCTCGGGTTCAGGTCTGGGAGGCCGTTCCTCTCATTCACGCCCCTCCAGTCTCACTCATGTTTCCCACATGAGCGTTGAAGTCTCTAAGTAGGACGACAGAGTCCTCAAGTGGAGCACCCTCAAGAACCCCGTCCAGGGATTCCAGGAAGGCCAGGTACTCAGGCACAAACAACAGTCAGGAGCTGTTTCTCAAGGCGCAGGAAACACACCCACTCAAAACCCCAACGTACAGGGAGATACTCAGATACCCACCCCAGCCCACCGCCTTTCATTATTGCAATAAGATCATGATGGTGTAGGCATTTGATTACTAAAGGGAGGTGTTGAGACATCAGGTCATATACCAACATGAAATTCTTTCCTTTTTGTTACTATATTTTATCTTTTCAACTGTGTAAAGTATAAAACAAAGTTTTTAATGAAATTGTGACCATGTGCATCTTGTTTCACTACCTGATTAGTTCTTTTATAATGTGAGAAAAACAAAATACAGTACACAGGCAACAGATTTATTCAATAAAACAGACGGAACGTGATCCAGCACTAAATGCTATGTAATGCAATATGTAAACTGCTTTTTCCACAAACATTTGCTTCAGTTGCATGCTGTGTGAAAAGCTCTGCTGGTTTTAAATGTGATCACTGGACAGAGAGAGAGGTGGTGTTTATGGTGTCCAAGATAACAGGATCTATAGCTTCTCGTGCCAGTGAAGGCTGCTCAGTCTGAGCAATTCAGGTGAACCTTGGAAATGACCAGAAATCTTCATTTTTCTGATCTTTGGTGTCAGCAGACCCGGGCAGATGTGGTTAGAGATTCATCTCCCAAACTGACTCTCTAGTCAGAGTTTCCAGAACATACGGCTCTGTCTCTACACATCCAGCTGAGCGCATGCTGTGTATGTCTAATTTTAAGGTTTACTTTTTTAACACTCAGATTACTTTAATAAATGCTTTGTATGTCAGAGGGAAAAATGGATTTCAATGAAGCTTAAAAGAAGAGATATAAGTGATATGTCTGCAAATCTGCATATTCACTGTGAACCACTGTTTGTTCATTTTATCTCGTGTTTTTGTTTTGTTGTTCTTCATTTTGTCATTTTTCCATTATGTGTTTTATCCTATTGTAAAGTGTCCTTGGGTGTCTTGAAAAGCGCTTTATAAATAAAATGTATTATTATTATTATTATTATCATCATTATTATTATGTGAGGGTTTTTCTATCCTAGTAGTTTCAGCATCTGAACAGACTAGAACCAGTCAAGGGCTGACTTACAAAACTGCTGTTCTTACGTTTTCCCTAATGCCCTGTTAAAAAGGTGAAACGCTCCATACTTACTCACATTATGTAAAGTCAGTTGAAAAAAAAAATTCTTCAGGGGGATACATGGGAACCTCCCCAGGAAGCAGACCTGACCTGCCTCTGTCGGGCTTCCTGTTTGGTGATTTTACGACACTCACTTTCACTTTCACTGAAGGCATGGCTGTTATAATAAAACAAGCGGATGCACTGCTGAAAAAAAACAAACAGCCTTCACTGCCAGCATTGTTCTCTGCAACAGAAAAGCAAAACAGGAAACTCAGAGCCCATTTCCTTTCGAGCCACCTTTGGACTTCATGTTTGATCATTTTCTTCATCACATTTGATTTCAAAAAATCTAGCTGGGACAATGTTTATGCATTTTATTCTTCTGGTTTCCTACTCACTTACTTTTCTGTGCACCCACCAAGTGTCCAGCTTTGGTAAGTGAAATGTTTTCCAGCTATAAAAAGATAAACAGACTGTTTATACCATAAAAATTTATTGCTTCGTTTCTTATTTTCATATCATACAGCTGCTAAATGTTGATGAACACTGATGAACTCAGAGGCATTTTTTACAAGTAATTTAATGAAGGATTAAATATTTATTTGAAGGCAACATGAGAAACTGGATCTGTTGTGGAGGGCAGCACCAATAATCTGAATTCAGTTATGCTCAGGATTAATTTACTCTATGTATAAAGTGCTGCTGGTAAGAGCAGATGTTACAGTTAGAAAATCAAAAGGTGAAATAGATAGCATTAGTAGTAGTAATAATAATAGTAATTATTAATAGTAATAATAGTAATTTTATCAGTATTTAGCCAATATTACCCAATACAGCTAACAAGAAAATGAGCACATTTTTGTCAAATTTCAAAGACTTTTCATTTTTTACAAAGTGCTGTTGCTATTGTGTTTGCAGTTTAATTTATCTGCAGTTTTTCACCTGTTTTCTTGTTCCGTCTGTTTTGGGATTGAACAACTGCATTAAAGTCAGACTGAACACTGTCAAACGCTGGAAATTCTGTATCTGGATTTGTTAAACTTCATACTGAGAGTGTTTGTTCACATATGAAGGTAGATCCAAAAGAACAAATAATAAAAATCCAGCAGTGATGGGGAGGGAAAGAACTAAATGGTAGCGACGCACCCCAGGAAATATTACATTAACCAATACAAAGGTTTTACCGGTTGCCAAGGCACACAGGCTTGTTATTGACAGGCTAATCAAAAAAATTAAAAAATTAAAATAATTTTATTAAACAAAATATGGAGCTGAAACAAGAAAACAGTGAATTAAGTGGCAGGACCTAAAACAATTAAAAGATCACCCTTTATTACCAAGCATGGCTTATAAGATTCAAAGATTCACTGCCACTATATTGCCTTAGTGAAAACAGCAGCTCAACAAACTACTTAACAGACCTCATGGTGGGATCCAACTCACCACCCTTTAACAGCCAAACAATCGCCAGGGGAAAATGAACCCGATCAGCATCGCTGTGGCGGGGCTGTGATCGTTGCTACCGTCTATCCATCCATCATGACGGGAATGAGAACCAAATGTCAGGAGCCTTTGAATAGGCTACAGCTGCTCCTTATAACCAATAACCTAGTCGAGGGGTTCATGCAGCTTATACAGCTTGAACAAACTTCTACAAACTCTAACCCAATATATTATTTGTTTATTTAATTAAATAAATAAATAAATGAATACAAATTAAAATTGCAATGCATTTTTTATCTCAAATATAAGATTGTTTATCTTATTTAGTAATGCCACACTTTGGGACTTGATGCTTTTATTATTAGTCTTAGATATTTAATTATTTCCTGATATCTCATTTTATCAAATTAATCAACAAAGTTTCAGTAGAACAGCTTAAGTGCTTCTTGGAATTGGTTCTCCAAAATCGCTGGACCTCTTCTGGAGCGATGGAAAAAAATTCTTCCTAAAGATGTTTCTTCATTTGGTGTTTTGCTGATGGCCCAAAAATCAGACAATAGGTTTCTGCAGACAGGTTCATGTTTTCCTTACATTCATTTCCCTCTTCAGGCAACTTTTCTTTTCAAAGTTTTCTTCTGGTTTGCTTTTTTTGTTAAAAAAAAAACAAAAAACTGAACCTTGAATCTTCCCGGACTTTCAGTTTCCAGTTTCACCATTCTGATCAATTAATTTCTCCTCTTGTTTATCAACTTTATCCAAGTTGATCTACCCAGTAACAACATTTGATGTGTTTCTTACAGATCCTAGCTGCACAGAGTTTCCTGTGTTCACTCCATCTGCACTGGTAGTGAAGTACGGTGACCCAGCCAATGTTACATGTGATGTATGTCAGAAGGACTGCAGGGGAGATTCTTTTGGTTTGGAGACACCTGTAGGAGAAGTTAGACAAAATGGAACCACGATGATCTGGACGGTTGACAGACTGACTGAATGGGACACATATCTCATCTGTTATTATAACACTGATGATGGTGATCAGTGTACTAGCACTGTGGATATAACCATCTACCGTAAGTATACTTACCTTAGAATGTGAGACGTTCTAGTGAACTTTACATCATTTGTAATCTAAATTTGACCTCTTTGTGTAAATACACAGTTAGATGGATTCATGCTCTCAGCAGTTACTGACTAACATCTATCTGTGTTACTCTTTCTTTCCCTGTCTCCTCAGAGCCTCCAGAAAGTGTCTCCATCAGCTTTGTAAACCACACTGGGATGATGTTTGAGAATCAGCAGTACACCCTGCAGTGTAGCGTACAGAACGTAGCTCCTGTTCAAAACCTCACTGTGACCTTCTACAGAGGAAACACAGCACTGGGTCACCTACAGGCCAACAGTGAACATAAGAAACCAGTGAATGAGACCTTTACTCTGAACATCACTCCCAGTAGAGAACATGATGGAGCCCAGTACTGGTGTGAAACCAAGCTGGAGCTGGGACCACCTACATCACAGCGCCCTCCAGTGGTGACATCAGAAAAACTCCCTGCTATAGTTCACTGTGAGTCTGAGAGAAATAAAGACGTTCTTTGTTCTGTTTCTCAGAGTTTGACATTTTGAGCATGATTCATGTCACTGGTTTGGTTTTGTGTCCTCGTGAGCGCTTTGAGGAAGAATCGAAACAGTAAAGAAATAGTGTTTTGATTCTTCCTCATAGCGCTCATCACTGTTAATGAACAGGCTCTAAATAGCATCATCAACAAACTGCTGACTGACACAAGCTGATGAACATAGTGGAGGATTTAGCTGTTTACCAGTAAAATGTTTCCCTCAGAAGTTTGTGGAAAGCCAGAATAGAAGTAAACTTTGTTTGTGAACATTAAAAAATAATAATAGTAATTGTGTTTAAATCCTAAATGATAAAAGGTCGGCTTTACTATTTGTTTAAATGTGGAATCAATACAGAGTCACAAATATGCAATAAAAGAATAAGTGTATTTAAAGCCACTCCAGAAGAATTAATCATGATTTGTCTCCTTTCAGTGTCATATGGGTTGAACAATTCTCTTACTTCTCTGAACTGTCAGACTGACCTCTTACTGTCATGCTACGTGTAATTTAAACTTTATGTCAGATGTTTAGTGTGGCGAGCATCAACCTGTAAAGTAAGTAGAGCAGTTAAACATCATGAAGTGGACAAACTGACAACAGAGTATAGCAGCACAAAGTGAAAATAAAGTACAGTGGGCTGAACTGTCGACAGTACTTTCTGTTGTATATTACACCAGAAATGTCTTTTAATTTATAAATTATTTCTATTTTGCTGAAATTTTGCTTCGTATTTTTAATCTCTATCAATAATCACCCAGATGGGCCTGAGCTAAAGGAGCCACCAAATCCAGATGTGATCACAATCACAGAAGGAGACACTCTACACCTGAACTGCTCCTCTGTGGCAAACCCCAGCCCCTCATACACCTGGACACTTTCAACAAATAGTCCTTCCTACAGTGGCAGCGTTCTCACTATTAAATCTGTCGGCTTTGAGCATGAAGGACAGTATATCTGCACTGTGAGCAACACAGTACACTCAAAAAAATGAAACGTTGACTTTAATTAAAATTATTTTGTCAACAGGTTCCACGAAATTGCATTGTGTTAGTTTAAAGCAAAAATCTTTAGTTCATCTAATTTTAAAAAACTACTTAAGATTAACAAGAGATATTTAAGACTACCTAAATCAAATTATGTTGTATGAACATAAATGATATATTTACAGGTTAGATAGTTTAGATTAGTTACTTCAACACATTTCTAATATTTGTGGCAGTAAAATGTTAAATTTAAGTTAGATTAATTCAAATATTATATTTTCAGCCACCTTGTGCTTTACTAATTAGTTTTACATAAATCTATTTTGTCAACAGGTTCCACACAAATGAATTAAGTACATCCAACTTATTTTTTTAAATTTCTTTTATTGCCAACACATTCAGTGAGCATTTGTGTAAACCCAGTCCAAAATAAAACGCAACAGGTCATTAGGGTTAGTAACTAACAGTATGTAGACAGATGCAACATCAAGACTTTAAATTAAATGTCTGTATCTGCCAGAAATAGAAGAAAAAAACATTGAAGACCACATAACATGTTGATAAGATGACACTTGAGTTACGCATATGTGATGCTAGTAAGGTCTGTGGAGTGCTTTTTCTTTTAGTGTCTAAAATGGATAGCAAAGTTGGTATTTGCAATGATTGCTTAGGGTCAGTCCAGTAACACAACGCCAATGAAGTGTTTTCCTTTAACAATGCAAAGTGAAGTGTCCACCTCAACAGCCACAATTTAAAAAAATTAATGTTGTAATAATAATAATAATAATAATAATAATAATAATAATAATAATAATAATAATAATAATAAATAGTCCACTGATATTAGCAATCAAAGAAAATTATATCACCATCCCAAATAAAACTTACATAAAGCATGCCAGCATTATGGTCTAACAATAAAACAGCTTGTCAGCGTTCAGTTTTTTTGCAACAGCACAACAGTAACCATTTAACACTTGCCACCCTCAACGTTTATTTTACCAGTGTTTGGGCAAAAAACTTGGGTTGTAAACATTTTAACATGGAAACAATTGTTCGTCTTTAAAAGTCCGCAAAATATACATTCATCCTGCATTCCTAACTACCCTTATTCTTAGTATGTATTGCAATTACCTTTACAATGCACACAATGTAACACAAACAGAATATGAACATATTTCCACCTCATAACAATATACCTTGAACGCTAATATATACACCACCCTTCAACATTTCTGGTGCAGTATCATCTCTCAATTAAATCCTTTAAATCTCAACACTTTTGATTGTCTCTTACTAGCCCCTCCTCCCCCCACAAGAGTAAAATCTCTCAAATTGTAGTAGTTTACAAACTTTTCTAAATTTCTCTTAAATGTAATTTTCCCTTTATCTGTCATTTTCAACAAATTACCATTTTATTCCCATTCAGCCTCTGAAAAACTTCTGTCCATCTGACAGAACATTCATCATCCAAATTAAGGGTTGGCATATTCATTCAGTTTATTCTTGAGTATCTGTACCTTGGTCAAGAGTCTGCTGACATACAGATGAAGGAAGAGCTTCTGAAGTACTTCAAAGAAAGCTTTCAGTCTCGAGGTTAACTGAGATTCAGTGCATATATCCCACCCATTAAGAGTGCACATGCAGAGGCCATGTTTTCCAGGTCATGCAGAACACCCTAGATGGTTATACCCACATCGGCTGGAGGAGTGCTGACATCAGCTTTTTCAATGGTGAAGATAGCAAGGGTAATTTGTTCCAGCTCCCTCTGAACAGTTGTAGCTGTAGCTTAGACACAAAAACAAAGAAAAATGGCGTCCAGTTAAATTAAAAAAAGGAAAAGAAAAAAAAAAGAGCCAAAGCTACCCTTTAATGAAGTAAACACAATATTAGGAACATGCACCCCAGTGCGCTACTATTTTAGACTACAGATTCAACAATAAATATAAATAGTTTGGGTATACAAGAAGATTCCCCAAAACATTTAAACAGGTTCCATGCAAATTACAACAACAACAACAACACTACAACATGCAACAACATTAGTTATTCAAAATTTGGTTTAATACAGATAAAAAACTAAACTAAAATTACCAACCAATTATTCTTTGAAGAGGATGCTTGGGTCTTCATTCAGGTAAAAAGGTAGTACCCTGAGGACACACTCCCTCCCGTTTTCAATAGTTTCCTTCTGTAGAGAGTGACAGAGATACAGGAGAAAACAGATATACTTTAGGATGACACAAACTCACATTATACGCAAAATGAATGACATATTTACTGCACAGATAGACATGTACACAAGACCAACTAATCATCACATGGACATGAATAGTTAACCTGTTGGGTAGGGTTTCCACCACATTATATATGTCCATAATGGGGGTATAGACAAACTAATACATCATCTTTTTTGTATTCAAAAACTGATCTTTAACATAAAAACATTCACTTATGGTTTAACCCGAAATCGAGGGATCAGATTTTACTTATGTTTAGGTAATTTTAATTTTCCAAAGTTTTGAGTACCAAACTTTGTCTTGCTTAATATAAATGTAAGTACACTGTGCAGCTACCATACACTAGCTGTTTAAATTTGAAAGTGATCTTATTAGCCATAATATTTTGCTACCAACAGAATAACGCACCTTTGCGGCTGGAGCCAAAGTTTGTCTAATTTTCTTCACTGCAGCACCTCCTTTTTTCTTGAAGACTTTTATGAGCTGGTCAGTGTATTGGTCAAGTTGTGCAAAAAGCCTTGGAACAAGTGGAGCAGTAGTAATCCTCACAAATTCTGCTTCCACCTGAAAACATGTCAACAAACACAACATACTGTACTGTAAATATACATACTATATGTACACATATACATACTTTATAACTGAAACTAATGTAGAAAGACCTCATTAAAGCTATAATTTTAACACAAACATTTACACAAAATGCTAATGGAGCCATTACAGCTTTTATTGTTATTTATCAAGTTCCAAAAAATATTGATCACAGCTGATCTGAAAAGAATTTCATACCTCAGGCCCTTGAACTGCAACCTTTACAATGGTTCAGATCTGGAGAAGAAATAACAGGGGCATTGAATGGGTCACTAAAGAAAAATTAACTTATAAAACAGTTTTGTTTTTAAAAGTATAACAGTTCACATACCACATACAAGCTCAGCAGTACCACATACACCACATCAGTATAGGAGGGAGCAGGTAAAGGCAGGATCTGAGATTTATAAAATAAAACAAGAAATTCATTACGTAATTTCAAGAAGCAAATTATTGATTGAATTACAACTAAATAAAATACTACTCAGAAGAAAAGCAAGAGATTGACACTGCCATGTGCTAACTTTCTATAGAAGCAATTATCACCAGGTCTGTCGACTTCCATTGTCTGCCCACTCATATGTCGTGAATAATTTTATTTAAAAAAGTAAGTGTGTGATTTAACAAACTGTAATTTATAACTATGCTGATCTGTATCACTCCGCTAGGAAACATGCTGTATTTACAGACCATTTTTACATAATACAGATTACTGATAGAGCATAACAATGGTGTCACAGTGGCTTTCGCCCTCGACTTTTTGGATTTTAAATGTCACTTTATGCTATCCTTGCTATCCTATTCGATATTTATGACTCTCGGATTACAGTAAAGGAATCCCAAGAAAGCAAATGAAAAAATAACCCCATGAACCCCTGTAGCTAATCCCTTAATAAAACCAAAAACAATAAAAATGTTTCTTACACAGTCCACAAAATAAGCATGTTAAGCATGTCCAGGACCCAGTAAAACTAATGTAGAACAAGCGCACGCAAACGATATGACATGTCTTATAAGACAAACGCAAAATATAACCATGCTCGACATGTAGATACTACACAACATAGTCAAAGAAAAAAGTGGTCTTACCTCTCAAAGAAACAGCAGCTTGGCGCCAAAACAACGTTTTTAAGTTAAATTTGAAGTCTTGCGCATGAGCAGGCCCAAGCCGTGAAACCTTGTTGTTCTTCGCGGTTTCATTACAACTGTTTTTGCATTACTGCCACCTTGTGGATATACAAAGTATATCGATCCTAATTGACTTAACTTAAATGTTATGCCATCAAGTAACACATTAGTATTATGTACAGTGAATAATAGACACAATTACGTAGACTTGATTAGAAAAACATATGTTAACTTCACAAAAACATATATTTTAAGTAAAATGAAAATAAATAATTAATATACACTGAACAATCCACCTCATTCATTTTTTTGAGTGTAGGGACTGTCACCAAGGAGTTTAACATTGATGTACAAGGTGAGTGTTGTCAGATACTTCCTGGAAAACGAGTCACTGAAGTTCAATCACAATATTACTTCACAAATTAAGTTCATTGTGAGTGTTTTGGTGTTTTTAATTTGCCTGGTATAAATGATTCTCCTTTCCTTTCTTTACCCAACCCCCGACCCCACCTCAACCCAGTTCTACAGTCAACTCCATCCCATATATAATAGCTGGGATGATACTGGGAGCTCTGGTCCTTGTCGGACTGTCAGTGGGATGCTACTGCAAACACAACTGAATGGGACACAGCAAACTCAGTAAAATTATTGTTACTGACAGCTGAAGAAATGACTGAATGGTTAAAATATATTTTTGATTCTGATTCTGATGAGCAGCTTGTAACTTTCTAGCTTCTAAGTAAACTTGTTGTTTGGAAAAAGCACATTTCCAAGGGAAGGTCTCCCCATTTTTCCATCTCTTTGTTTAAATGTTACAGGTGTCGTGGACTTTTGTAAATAAAGGCTGCAAAACAGAAAAAAGCTGTGGTCAAGCTATTTATTACTGCCGCAGGAGAGCCAACACACACATCAAACATTACAGGTCAGAGTCATGCCAGCTCTGCTCTTGGGACGTCTCAGCTCCTCTTTTATACCCCCACACACAACTCTGTGTATCTTTTAGTTACAACAAGTTTCTGTCCCACGGGCTGTGGCTGGACAGAGAACAACTCCCACTATCTTTTCCCAGGAAGCTCCTGGACTTGCGCTGAGTTTCATTCTTCTGACCAAAACAGTGAAACATCGTTACACCTAGCTAAGCAGTTTTGACGAGGTCTTACTGACACATGCACACTTTATCTAAGCATACAAAGGTTATACCAAATCCTACAGTGAGATTCTAAACACATAAAGAAAATGTGAGGATAAACAAGAATTTTTCCATAACACAGGCATTCATGTTCTATTAGCAGTTGATGGGCAGTGGTGTTCAAACTGGGCCCACGGGGTCTTTGAGGGTCTCTGCTAGATAAATGTCCCCTCTGTTCTTCACTTGTTGGCTGATTCTGTCTTTAATCATTCTCTGCTTGATAATGCAGGCTATTTTCACTCAGACATAAAATATTTAATGCATCTCATAATCTCATACATGACACTTCACAATGTCTGCACATTTTTCTCTGGATTATTCGATAATGCCATCTTTCCTCTTGAGTTGAATTAGATAAGGGTTCTTCTTGGAATAAAATGTGTCCTCACTGCTCAGTATCTTGAATTTTATGTCCTTTTCTATTCAAGATGCAACATAAAAGTTGCTTTTAGTCATTATAGCTCACAAAGTTTGCTTTGTTTGTTTGTAATGCTGATAAGCAGCAGACTATTCTTCATGTATCCGATTCAATTCCATCATACTCCTGTATCCATGTGTATCCACCCTCAAGCCTTGTCCTCTGTTCTGTTTTGCTTCTGGACACTTGCTTCAGTTCCCTCGTCTCACCGTCATTCAGTTCAGTTGGTGTTATGCATATGTTCTGTGTCTCTGGAAATATTGCTGTTAATCATTCATGTGTTTTATATTCTATACAGTCAGACTTCATTGAAACGGTAAGATTGATCTTATTCACTTTTTGGGGATCCTGTTCAAACTCCTGTCACTGCTAGGATCTCCTTCCTCTATGATGGGTCATCAGATACTTTTTCTTACTGTGGACCCATTGTCACTTTTTATAGTAGATAGTAAATAAAGAGAACTTCTCTGTCATTTAGTTGTTTATCTTTTACTTAATTACTTTGCTAAAGCATGAACAGCCATAAGAGAAGGACATGTGTAACACACCCAAAAAGATTCTAGGTCTGACCAACCGTCTCAGCCGTGGGCAAAAAGATGACAGTCAATAAAATTCTAAAAGATCATTTATTGACACAATACTCAAAAGATAAAAGATAAAACAGTCCAGTGTCCCATTTGCGAATCAAGTAAAAACACACAGTCCCAAGGCCAGAGCCAGCTACGCCACAATGCCAGTTGCACTCCACGTGTTGACTTCAACAGGGTTAGCAGTTGTCCTCTGAGACCCGCCACCCTGCAAGTAGATAGCCAGTGGTCACTCCAGCCTCTGCAACTCCGCTGCCCTTAGACTGTGGCATATAATAGGCCCTGGCCTGCACAGAGAGACAAAATGACACAGCAGTGTTTGTAGTGCGGGCTATAAGTAGACCAGTGTATCAGTGCAATCAATAACACCTGCCTCTAATTAGCCCAACCCCATTACAGCCATTGGCTCACCAAAAATGTGACACACACACACAACCACTCCCAACCCAGAGAAACTTTACACAATAATATGGAGCTGAAGTAATACAGGCACATTAGTCTACCATGTTACACATGCTCTAACATTTAAGAAACAGTTAAAAGTCCAAAATGTTTCTCTCCTGGCATTCAACAGCTGTCAAACCTTTTTGTAAACCTCAAAGTCTTTTTCATCTTTATTCACACTTCTGCTCTTATTCACAAACACTTTGTTATTTGACCTCCATCAGCTTCCGCTCTCTGAAATCAAAGGGTAAATATGTACTAAATATGTTTTGCATCACTTTATGGACTTCACTCCAGTAGTTCTGAATATTCTTACAATCCCAAAATATATTGGTGTGCTGTTTCATAGCCACAGTTCCTCCAACATTCACAACTTCCATCATCATAATGCGCCTTTAAAGCTCCTTCCATATATGTGATTTTGTACTTTTCCACTGAAAAGAACAAATGTTTTGCCATTCCTCTTCTGTAATCACCAGACCTCCCTCTTTCTCCCATCTTTCTCTTATATACTTTGAATAATTGCTGAGATCATGAAGACTTTTGTATATTTGTGAGATTACACCTTTCTTAATTTCTGACTTACAAGCATTTACAAAGAGTTGGATAAATGGCCTCGCTGTAGTTTAATGTTTCGAGTATAAAAGTTTCTTAACTGTAAGTATCTATAGTGGTCTTGGTTTTCTAGATGAAACGTTTGCTTTAAAGTTTGGAAACTCATAATTTCATCTTCCTTTACAATACCACATATCGAGGTAATTCCTTTATCTGTCCAATTTTTAAAACTAGGGTCTATTTGATTTGGTGTAAATTCCGAATCATATGCACACCATTTTAATATTTTTATATCCTTCTCCAGCTTATTTTCTTTTACCACCATTTTCCAAACCCCTAGTGTGGCCTTTACCCAAGGATTTCTTATTTTGGAAATGTAGTCCTGTAGATTTTTATCTGCTACAACTGCCTGTATATGCATATTGGTTATTGTTTTGCATTCAATTTCCTTCCATGCTGCTACATATGAGGGATCACACCAGTGCAACACTGCCCTGATCATTGCTGAAGTATAGTACTTTTTTAAACATGGTAGGCCCCAGCCGCCGTTCTCTTTGGGCAGTTATAATGTTTTGTATCGTATTCTGGGTCGTTTCCCCTACCATATAAATCTAGAGATCGTTTTATCCCGTTCAATCAAATCTTTTTGATTAATCTGGAGTGGGAGGGTCTGAAACAAATATAAAAATCTTGGTAAAACATTAATTTTGATGGTTTCTGTTCTAGAGCTTATGCTCAGACATGGGATATGATTCCATTTTGTAAGGTCCTCTTTGACTCTTTGATATAAATGGTTGTAATTTTTGTCAAATAGTCTTTTTGTATCTTTAGTAAGTGTTACCCCCAAATATTTAATTGAGTCTGTGTTCCATTTCAGTGGATGTGCTTGTTTGAGCTTTTCAGATGGACTATAATTGTAGGGAAGGGCTTCAGTTTGACTTAGATTCAGTTTATATCCTGTCATTGGGCCAATGTTTTTAAGACAGTTCATTACCTCCGGCAGAGACTCCTCAGGTGTTTTTAGGATCGTCATCGGCATAGCATGCTATTTTATGTTCCACATCATTTATTGTAATACCTGTGATTTTTCTGTTTTGCCTTATATATTGGGCTAGTGGCTCCAGAAATATAGCAAAGAGAAGAGGAGACCAGGCACAGCCTTGTCTCACTCCCCTCTCCAATGTTAGGGGTTGAGTTAGGTGACCAATAATCCTAAGCCTTGCAGTCGGGTTATCATATAATGCCTTTACATTATTTATTACCGGCTCATTAAAACCAAATTTATGCAGGACTCTATATAGGTATTGATAACAAACAGAGTCAAATGCCTTTTCAGCATCAAGACTGAGGATCACAGCCTGCTCTATATGTTGTTGTATATAGTTCATTATGTGTAAAGTGCGTCTTGTGTTATCCTGGGTTTGACGTTTATGTATAAAGCCAGCTTGATCATTATGTATGAGGTTAGGGAGAATTCTCTCCATTCGTTTTGCCATTATGGATGTATAGATACGGTAATCTACATTAAGTATGAAAACCGGCCTGTACGACCCACATTCTTTCTTATCCTTGGCCTCCTTCGGTATGAGAGATATAATTGGTTCTTTCCAGGTGGGTGGGATTTGTGCCTTTTCAAGTGCCCAATTGCATGTTTTTCTCAATATACGAATAAGATCCTCTTTGAATGCTTTATAAAATTCAGAAGTGAACCCATCACTTCCTGGCGATTTATTAGCTTTCAGGTTTGTTATGGCATTTTCTAATTCCTTTACTGTTATTTCAGAGGCTAGTTGTTTATTCTGGTCTTCACTCATGACAGGTAAATTGAGCCTTTCAAGAAATGTGTCCATTTGATCAATTCCGACATCCATAATTTTAAAAAAGAGTTATTTATAAAAAGTTTCAAAGACAGACCGGATCTTGTCCTGCTTACTTTCTATTGTGTTTTTCTGGGGATCTCTTATTTTGTATATTGTATTGTCTGCTTGATGTTTCTTAAGTTTCCATGCCAACAGTTTTGTGAATTTAGGGCCATTTTCATAATATCTTTGTCTAAAAAATAGCATCTTTTTTTCAGTTTCCTGAGTGTACATTAAGTTAATTTCATTTCTTAGTTTTTTAATTTGTTCTAGTGTAGTCGGGTTTTGGTTTTGTGCATGGCTGCTTTCTAGCTGGCTCAGCTGTTTTTGGGAGTCCTGTAGTTTTTCCTGGTAGAGTCTCTTTTTCCTTGTGGCAGCTGCAATGATTTTTCCTCTTAATACTGCCTTTGCTGCATCCCACAGTATCGGTGGGGACACCTCTCCATTATCATTTTCTTTCATGTACATTTGGATTCCATTGCTCATTTCTTTCCTACAATTAGCATCATTAAGTAGGCCGGGGTTAAATCTCCATATTGTATCTCTTTTGTTTCCCTCTAGGTCAACTACAATATGCATTGGGGCATGGTGGCTAAGATCTATTGTTCCAGTGTCTGAGTCGATAATTCTTGATCTGTCCCTGCTACATACAACGAAATAGTCTATTCTAGTATATGATGAGTGATGTGAGGAATAGTGGGTATATCTTCTTACATTAGGGAACATTTCCCTCCATACATCAATCAAACCCATGTCCTTCATCAACTCTTTCACTTTTTTACCAATTGTTTTTTTGGAGCCTGTTTGTTTTGATATATCAAGTTTTGGGTATAAATGTATATTCAGATCACCTCCACAGACCAGGAATCCTTTAGATCGGTTAATCATCAACTCTATTATCTTCTTGTAAAAAGAAAAAGTACTACCAGGTGGAATATATACGCTAATCAAAGTGACAACAGATCCTGGATTAAGTTACTCCTACTACAAACTATCACTGCTGCGATCCTGCTGTGATTTGATGGGTCGTTGGCATTTAATCATTAAATTGTGTATCTCTGTATCTTTGCCTCAATAAATGTTTTGCTGATGCCTTTGGTTTATTTTGTTCAGCTTAAGTACAAATTTCAAATTTCTAGTTTAGTTATTTCATTTCAGATTCTCATGTTTGCTTGTGATGGGCACCATGTTCAAACAATGTCAACCTTTATTTATCGTCCATTATAACCAATCTCCACTGGTGGCTACATCATTTTAAACAAACCAGCAAAACTGCACAGTCCTTTAAATCTATGCAACAAGGTTTCTAGAGAGCATCTAAAGCAGAGTTGGGCAATTAATTTAACATGACAAACTGGATCGCATCATTAAGCTGAACTCACTTCTGTTCAATATTAATTTGATCTTTTTTCAAAGTGTTGGTGAGAGTAGAGGCCACAGTTAGGCAATTAAAGATAAAACAGACAGTGTTAAACGATATTCACCAAAATAACTGTGAGCAACATTTGCCCATGAAACACACTATATTATGATATATTATGAAAGAACAGGTAACTATAGCTGTCATAAAAATGTGGTCAGGCAAAAGTGCAGCAGCTTCCCTGATCATTTTACTAAGATAAGGAAAGAGAAAATGATCCAAATATCTTAGCCCAGCGCAAATTTAGCTCTTTATTTAATTACTGTTAATCTCCATAGATAATTCAAGTCAGTTTCCACACCTATGTGCCAGGTAATTATGTTTACAGGTGATATTTTTATTCATTGATACAGCACATAATCATTACACTAGGATATTTAGATCATTTACTCTTTACTTTTTTTATGTACTTCAAAGGTCAAAATATTCACAACCTGAACGTAAAATTTCTCTAAATATACCAAAGTTATGATACATTAAACGTTTGCTGATTCTGGACTTTTCCAGATTTGCTTGTCTTTATGTGGAGTGGCACACTTCACAACATTTCTCTTTGCTTGTTCTGAAGCTGCCTCTGGTTCTCCCTCAGTTCTAAAAGCCGTCGGCTCGGCCTCGGCTATCGCCTTCACTGCGACGGTCTACCATCGCTCGCTGCGCTCCTTCCTGCCTGCCAAAGAAAACCAAAACATAACCTCATCAGTCATCTACTTCATCTGGAACCTGGTACTCATCTCTTCTCGTCTCACTGCCCTCGCTCTTTTCGCCTCCGTGCTGTCCTGCTTCATCTGACTGATATTTGCATCCTCTGTGCTGTGTGGTGCTGGAAGATGAGCACACATCCTCCTGATTTTGTAAAAGAGCCCATGTAAGCTTTAATTATAGCTGCCTGTGTTGTTGCAGTTTACGTCCTATGTCTAATACTTAAATTTATTTATTATTCAATTCAATTCAATTTTATTTATATAGCGCCAAATCACAACAACAGTCACCTCAAGGTGCTTTATATTGTACAGTAGATCGTACAATAATAGATACAGAGAAAAATCCAACAATCATATGACCCCCTATGAGCAAGCACTTTGGCGACAGTGGGAAGGAAAAACTCCCTTTTAACAGGAAGAAACCTCCAGCAGAACCAGGCTCAGGAGGGCGGCCACCTGCTGCGACCGGTTGGGGTGAGAGAAGGAAAGTTATAAATTGTAAAGTCTTTCATCCAAACCCTGACAAAGATGAGCTGAAAGTGGCCAACACAGAGCAAACCTGAAGATGAGGTTGGATTTTGCATGTCTGCCACTGCAGCAAAGATTGCAGACCACCCTCCATCCTCCCCATCAGCACACTGCAATAAAAGAATGAGGAAGCTGGCTGAGAACGTCTACTCCTGACGTGCACTTGACATCCACAGGACGACTAGAAAGAGACCGTTTTAATCTTGAGAATGTTTTAATCTAGATCACGTGGCTGTGTTTTGTAGCACTCTGTCCTTTGTCTGATTGAGCCACAGATATAATGTCTCAAGGCATTACTCATCTTAATGTGGAGATGAATTTGAATATGCACTTTCTGCTGTGCGTTAAATCATTTCACTGTGTGTCAAACCATTTCAACATATCAGTCATTAAATTAAAGGGGAAATGAGAGGCTTTAATTATCAAATTCACTTCCCCTGAACACGTCCAGTGTGTTCATAGTTGATTATAGTTTTTCACAGTCTGTCTTAGTTGTAACTAGTTTTTCATAGTTTCATGTTACTGCTACCATCAGCCAAAATAAAGGCTTTTCTTTTACCTGCATCTCCTCTCTCTGCATCTGCTTCTGGGTCCTGTTCACAACCCATCGGCGCACCCTGCCGTGACACATCAACCTGTGGCCATGCAATAAAAACATTCCTTACCCATATCAGTAAAGGGGCTCTGTAGCTTCATGATTAGTTTGTGTTTTTTTCCGGTTTTTCTTCCTTCACTTTGATTTGTTTTGTGGTCATATAATGTGTGTAGCAGGGCGTGGTTTGTGGCGTGGTTGCAGGGGAGGCTGACACAGCAGAGCTCCATCAGTTCATCACCTCTCCCCTGCATTAGACGTGCCGGGACCTGAGGTTGTGTTGTTGTATGTGTGTGTAGCTGGCAGCTGCGGCCGAGGGTTGGAAGAGACAAAAACCCAATAAAAAGTGTAGTAAAGTGCGATCTGTGTGGTCGGGTCCGTCATTCATTGTCACTATGTGCAATGTACACTTTCCATTGTGAGATTATTATATCATCTTATGCCACGTTATACCCCTAATTATTTTATTTTATTTTATTGTATTTTATTGCATTCCAGTGTTTTCTAATTTCTGCTACATAACTTTGCACTTTTGCTGTAACAAAACAAATTTCCCACCTGTGGGACTAATAAAGGCCATCTTATCTTATCTTATCTTATCTTAATTAAAGATTGTGAAATCATTATGTAGTTTTAGGTTGCATTATTCTCCTGACTTAGAAGAAGGGGATAACTATTAAATTTATTAGACTGATTTGTACTACATTACACTGCTGACTTATTGTGAATGAATGATATTGTTTTATGATGCATGATACTGCTGCGTTATAAGAAATACTGTTTTCAGAGAATCATGGCCTTATATGTCTGATTTGAAAAGAACAGAACAGACTGCACAGGAAGCTAAGGTCAGAACTTAGGCTCACTGAGAGAGAGAAAGAATGTGGATGTTTAGGTTTTATGACTTTGGAGGGGGGCTGAAGCTATAAGAATGTGAGAAATGCTCAGACACATGGAGATCAGGCGGACACCCTCCTGCGCTCATCTCCCCTCCGGATGGTTAATGCTCAAAAGTGTTTGTATGGAATAATAAGAAGTGTATGAATTAAAGTGATTGTTGATTGAGCATTTATACGTCCTTTATATGTCCTTCCTTCAGCCCAAAGGTGAAAGAATTGGGAGAATTTCAACACCATTAATCTCACAGTGGAAAATTCCTGGACATCGAAGCCAAATATTTATCACATGAAGAATCAGACTCCTTTTAAACATTGTATTTGTACTAAATGTGTATGTAAATATGGTGTCTGTATATTTATGGCCTATATTTGTGACTGTGTTTTGTTTGTAGTTTATTCCTGTATGAATATTAAAAAGTATTAAAAGTATTAAAAATGTATTTACATTGCTTTACAGAAAAAGGGAAAAATCGTAGGACTGTGGGGGAAAGAGTGATTACCTCAGTTAAACAACTCGTGTTAATTATATTAGGTTCGGCTTTAAGGAACTCTGCATGTCTCCAAATAGCTTTGAATGTCTTTCAAATGAAAATAATACAAATAGAAAAAGAAAAAAGTGGACAAATACAGACAGAGTAAAGAGATAAATATTCAGTAAGCTATAAAGATTCAAAGATCTCAGTTTTTCTCAAATGTGTGTGAGGACTGCTTGTTTGTATTCTTGGCAGCACTTAGTAAATCCAACAGCTCAGCTATTTGTTGTTTGTTGTGTTTAAAAAATGCAGGAAGAACGAACTTCTTAAACAGTAAATGAAACAAAGCACAAATTCAAAGTTTTTTTTTTTTTTTTATTATTATTTTTTTTTATTTGTGGTTGGTGCTGTTTTTTTAAATTCAAAATGTCCTGTTGTAATTGGACATTTTGAGTTAAGAAACAGCACCAAATCCCAACAACACTTCCCTCATGGTGCTTTATATTGTAAGGTTGTTCTACAATAATGCACAAAGACTCCAACCCCCTAGAGCAAGCACTTGGCGACAGTGGGAAGGAAAAACTCACTTTTAAAAGAGAGAAACCTCCGGCAGACCCAGGCTCTGGGATGGGGTGGCCATCTGCCTCGGCCAGTTGGTGATGAGGGAAGGAAGTTGGGAGAAGAAGAGTAGTTATTTTTAACCACTCTGGTTTTAAAATTAAATTTAGAAAGCCCAATTGAAATGAATATTTGAAGCCAATTTAAGAGTTTTCTTGCATAATCACATGCACGTGTCAGTTAGATTTTAGCGTGCACATGAGAAAGCCCTAACGATGACATTTTGGCTCCTCAGTTTTGCATGTTTTTTGAAGCTGCTGACGATTGCTTCATCCATCTCTGGGTTTCTTGACCACATTAAGAGTATTGGAGAGTCCCACCTGTCATGGAGTTCATTGTATACTGTCAGGGCGAGTAGTTCAATGTTCTCCAAGGACATTTTGTACTTTTTTGACAAAATTTTGTTCCAGATCTTCTGGAAAAGCCTCTCTACAATAAACTCTGATGCTACTGGATTCATTGTCATCGTCTCATTTCCTTCGCTCATGGCGTGCATTACCAGATCTTTGGTCACATTCTTTACAACTTCCTGGTATTCTTCCCTGTCTTTAGAGACACTCAGTACTCTTGCTGGTAATGCCAACAGGTGTTTGATGAAGATTGAGACGGTAATATTGTCAAGCTGTTCCCTCAGATTAAAAATCAAAAGGTTTTCTTTGCACTTGTGTGTTTTGCAAAGATCCTTGAGGATGGCCTTGCCCACATTAAAAATGCTGTCGTGGGATAAATTCAAGTGTTTCTCCTCAACTTCAGGCCAGATTTTCTCAATCAGACGATGGCTGATGCAGTCAGGAGTGAGGCGCTCTGTGAAGATCTTGTATTTGGAGGAGACTTTTTCTTTGGCCAGTAAAACCACCAACTGAATAACCCAGCTGACGCGCACCTTTTTCTGCAGCTTCAGTGTCTTTTCCAGTGCTGATATTTCAGCCTGGTTGGTCTCATCTTTGAATACAAACTGCACTTCTTCTAACATTTCTTTGTCCTGTTCAGTTTGTTTCTTTGCGTCCTCTACCATGGTCTTCTCAACTTTGTCGACACACAACTTTGAGGAGGAATCTGGGGTTGCCGTGTCTTTTGTCTCTGTCTTAGCCTCGGCTAATTCTTCTGTCTGCTTGTCCACTTTTTCCTGCATTTCTTTTGTGTCCTTCATCACTTTCTGCTCTTCCAGGACTTTATTTTCTTCCTCCTCGACCTGCAGGTCGCCCAGTGTACTCTTTGGCAGAGTGCACACTAATTCTGGTTTTGGTTTGTGATCGCTCAGTTTTGACAGTTAAGCTACGGTGTTACAATGAATCAGACATTCAGATATGACTGAGGGTAGCAGAACAAAATCTCATCCAGTGAATCGCTCGTGACTATAAGTAAGAAACGTGCTGGTCCAGTGCGGGGTTCACCTGCTATTTATGGACTTGAGTTGACTGTGACGTCACGGCCTGGTTCTCTTGCCTTTCATTGTTGAAACCGGCCCCGCCCACAACAACGTTCCCTATTGGCTGACTGAAAATACGTAACACCCAGAAAGAACGGGCTTCCAGAGTTTCTGACGTCATGGCCCGACTCTCCCCTTTAATGTTTGAAATAGGCCCGAAAACCATTTTCACCACTTACGCAAAAGCTCTTCTCTGTGGTAGAAAACCTTTATTTTCCACGCTCTCTTCACTTCCATCCGCCTCTGTCACGTCTTTTTGCCCACTCTGAGATTATTGCCTGTGGTCCTGTGGCTTACTCATAATATTTTAAACAAGCGGGCGAACTGATCTATTAATGTTTCCGACACACAGTTTACTTCTAACTGCGCTGATTTTCTACAATGAAAAATGACGTCTTCGTTTTTTGTGTGTTATATATATAATGAAAAAAGCTGAACTCTCCTCTGTTTAGAAACGAATGCAATTTTTTAAATCAACCTTAAAACCAACCACACCGATAAAAGCGATTTGCTGTTTTAATAACGTTTAATTGCCACTGCATGAGCTCATCTTGTGTTACATCCTTAAGAGAGAGACCTGCGGCTGCCTCCTTCCTTTGGCTCCTTGGGTGTCTTTATCTGAGCATCACTTTTGCCTCCACTATGACGCCCCTGGTAGCAACATTTAACTTTCAAGGCTGTTTACAATCAGACAAAATTTGACCTCTTTGTGTAAATACACAGACGGATTCGTGAGCTCAGAGGTTACTGACTAACATCTACCTGTGTTACTCTTTCTTTCCCTGTCTCCTCAGAGCCTCCAGAAAGTGTCTCCATCAGCTTTGTAAACCACACTGGGATGATGTTTGAGAATCAGCAGTACACCCTGCAGTGTAGCGTACAGAACGTAGCTCCTGTTCAGAGCCTCACTGTGACCTTCTACAGAGGAAACACAGCACTGGGTCACCTACAGTCCAACAGTGAACAGAAGAAACCAGTGAATGAGACCTTTACTCTGAACATCACTCCCAGTAGAGAACATGATGGAGCCCAGTACTGGTGCGAAACCAAGCTGGAGCTGGGACCAGATGGACCACAGCGTCCCCCAGTGGTGACATCAGAAAAACTCCCTGCTATAGTTCACTGTGAGTCTGAGAGAAATAAAGACGTTCTTTGTTCTGTTTCTCAGAGTTTGACATTTTGAGCATGATTCATGTCACTGGTTTGGTTTTGTGTCCTCGTGAGCGCTTTGAGGAAGAATCGAAACAGTAAAGAAATAGTGTTTTGATTCTTCCTCATAGCGCTCATCACTGTTAATGAACAGGCTCTAAATAGCACCATCAACAAACTGCTGACTGACACAAGCTGATGAACATAGTGGAGGATTTAGCTGTTTACCAGTAAAATGTTTCCCTCAGAAGTTTGTGGAAAGCCAGAATAGAAGTAAACTTTGTTTGTGAATATTAAAAAATAATAATAGTAATTGTGTTTAAATCCTAAATGATAAAAGGTCGGCTTTACTATTTGTTTAAATGTGGAATCAATACAGAGTAACAAATATGCAATAAAAGAATAAGTGTATTTAAAGCCACTCCAGAAGAATTAATCATGATTTGTCTCCTTTCAGTGTCATATGGGTTGAACAATTCTCTTACTTCTCTGAACTGTCAGACTGACCTCTTACTGTCATGCTACGTGTAATTTAAACTTTATGTCAGATCTTTAGTGTGGCGAGCATCAACCTGTAAAGTAAGTAGAGCAGTTAAACATCATGAAGTGGACAAACTGACAACAGAGTATAGCAGCACAAAGTGAAAATAAAGTACAGTGGGCTGAACTGTCGACAGTACTTTCTGTTGTATATTACACCAGAAATGTGTTTTAATTTATAAATTATTTTGATTTTGCTGAAATTTTGCTTCGTATTTTAATCTCTATCAATAATCACACAGATGGGCCTGAGCTAAAGGAGCCACCAAATCCAGATGTGATCACAATCACAGAAGGAGACACTCTACACCTGAACTGCTCCTCTGTGGGAAACCCCAGCCCCTCATACACCTGGACACTTCCAACAAATAGTCCTTCCTACAGTGGCAGCGTTCTCACTATTAAATCTGTCGGCTTTGAGCATGAAGGACAGTATATCTGCACTGTGAGCAACACAGTAGGGACTGTCACCAAGGAGTTTAACATTGATGTACAAGGTGAGTGTTGTCAGATACTTCCTGGAAAACGAGTCACTGAAGTTCAATCACAATATTACTTCACAAATTAAGTTCATTGTGAGTGTTTTGGTGTTTTTAGTTTGCCTGGTATAAATGATTCTCCTTTCCTTTCTTTACCCAACCCCCGACCCCACCTCAACCCAGTTCTACAGTCAACTCCATCCCATATATAATAGCTGGGATGATACTGGGAGCTCTGGTCCTTGTCGGACTGTCAGTGGGATGCTACTGCAAACACAACTGAATGGGACACAGCAAACTCAGTAAAATTATTGTTAGTAACAGCTGAAGAAATGACTGGTTAAATACTTGATGAATGGTTAATATGTATTTTCGATACTGATTCTGATGAGCAGCTTGTAACTGTCTATCTTCTGTAAGTAGACTTGCTGTTTGGAAAAAGCACATTTCCAAGGGAAGGTCTCCCCATTTTTCTATCTTTTTGTTTAAATGTGGTGTTCAAACTGGGCCCACGGGGTCTTTGAGGGTCTCTGCTAAATAAATGTCCCCTCTGTTCTTCACCTGTTTGCTGATTCTCTTCTTAATCATTCTCTGCTTGATAATGCAGGCTATTTTCACTCAAACGTAAAATCCTTAATACAGCTCATAGGTATTCTCTCGATCTCATACATTACTTCACAATGTCTGCACATTTTCTTGGGATTATTCAATAATGCCACTTTTCCTCTTGAGTTGAATTGTATAAGAGTTGTTTTTGGAATAAAATGTGTCCTCATTGCTCAGCATCTTGAATTTTATGTCCTTTTCTATTCAAAATGCAACATAAAAGGGACTTTTAGTCATTATAGCTCACAAAGTTTGCTTTGTTTGTTTGTAATGCTGATAAGCAGCAGATTATGTATCCGATTCAATTCCATCATACTCCTGTATCCATGTGTATCCACCCTCAAGCCTTGTCCTCTGTTCTGTTTTGCTTCTGGACACTTGCTTCAGTTCCCTCGTCTCACCGTCATTCAGTTCAGTTGGTGTTATGCATATATTCTGTGTCTCTGGAAATATTGCTGTTAATCATTCATGTGTTTTATATTCTATACAGTCAGACTTCATTGAAACGGTAAGATTGATCTTATTCACTTTTTGGGGATCCTGTTCAAACTCCTGTCACTGCTAGGATCTCCTTCCTCTATGATGGGTCATCAGATACTTTTTCTTACTGTGGACCCATTGTCATTTTTTTTATAGTAGATAGTAAATAAAGAGAACTTCTCTGTCATTTAGTTGTTATCTTTTACTTAATTACTTTGCTAAAGCATGAACAGCTATAAGAGAAGTTCATCCTGTAACACTTTAAGAAACAGTTAAAAGTCCAAAATGTTTCTCTCCTGGCATTCAACAGCTGTCAAACCTTTTTGTAAACCTCAAAGTCTTTTTCATCTTGATTCACATTTCTGCTCTTATTCACAAACACTTTGTTATTTGACCTCCACCAGTTTCCAGTCTCTGTAATAGATCTGTCCTTCTGATGGCCTTGTGAGGATTATCACCACTTCTGGTTTAACTCTCCTTGCCTCTGATGGCCCTCAGGCTTTTATTCGAGGCTTTGTCTTGTCTCTCCTGACATCTTCAAGTCTTCCTCAAGCCTTTTTGCAATCAGTTTCAATCTGTATCCTTCTCAGTAACTTTTCCTCACCACATTATGTCAGTCTGTCTTTAACATTGAGCTGCAGCTAATGTCATATGACTTATTTTTCTCAGAGGTGTTTCTCCCTGCCACGGTATGACTGGTCTTATTTTTTGGTGGGGGCGACTCCACTTTGCTCTGTAGCTTCATCAGAGTTCAATCAGCAGCTACTTCCTTACTTACATCTTTTCCTTTCTTTTCAACTCTTGTCAGTCACTCAGTGTTTAAATTCTTAGTGTTTTTAAAAACTGCTTCTCAGGTGGGGTATTAGCCCTAAATTATGCTGAGGTCACACTTTTGGAATAGGTGCTGCTATTTCTGCAACCAGATTTCCTCATCCAATATTAATAACTGAGCTGCTGGTCATCATCAAGCTATTTGGCGTACATCAGTTTTGACTCTGATGTCATCTTTTTACCTCAAAACAGTCCAGGTAAGCCATGACATCGAGCTGGTGGTGGTAACAAACCATTTTTATTCTCATTTCTGTTCGTCTTTACAAAAACTTTGTTCTCTAAACTTTGTATAATAGCCTCTCCTGGCCTCCAATTACCTCTTAGCCTTATTATAGGCTCTCTTCTTATCTCTCTTTATGGACTGATAGCTCTCAAGCCTTTCTTTCCTTGCTGACTTCATTACTATATTCCAGTCATTTTCTTGCCCACCTTGTGTGAGCCAATCAGCTCCCATTCCATATACTTTAAATCTCATTGCTCTTCTGTCATCCTGCCTGTCAGACTCTCATTTGTGTAACCTTTGTCTCACCGCTTTCCCTCAGAGCTCCATCCAAGCCTCCATCTTCATCTCTGGGGGAGTCCCATCTAACTCCTATCACTGCTGCGATCCTGTTGTGATTTGATGGGTCATTGGCATTTAATCATCAAACTGCGTATCTGTGTATCTTTGCCTCAATAAATGTTTTGCTGATGCCTTTGGTTTATTTTGTTCAGCTTAAGTACAAATTTCAAATTTCTAGTTTAGTTATTTCATTTCAGATTCTGGTGTTTACTTGTGATGGGCACTATGTGATGGGCACTAAACAATGTCAACCTTTGGTTATAATGGACGATACATATTTTCCACTGGTGGCTACATCATTTTAAACAACCAGCCAAACTGCACAGTCCTTTAAATCTATACAACAAGGTTTCTAGAGACCATCTAAAGCAGAGTTGGGCAATTAATTTAACATGACAAACTGGATGCATCACTAAGCTGACTCAGTTCTGTTCAATATTAATTTGATCTTTTTTCAAAGTGTTGGTGAGAGTAGAGGCCACAGATAGGCAATTAAGATAAAACAGACAGTGTTAAACGATATTCACCAAATACTGTGAACAACATTTGCCTATTGTTATTACATTTCAAAGACTTAACTTTTTACACAGTGTTGTGGCCATTTTTATATAGAGCCTTTTGTCAACCCTAACTGAGCCAGCAAGGGTTCAGCTGATGTTTTCCACCCATTTGACTAGAGCTCAAAGCCTTTCACTACCAGGCCAGCTCACCTGAGTGTCATCAACCCTATGAGCTGCAGTATAAATGGACCAGCTCTGCTATATTATCTGCCTCTCAAGAGTGGTAACCAGACTCAGTCGTACATGTACAATAACAGTAATGGGCTATTCTATTGTATTCTAAAGATTGAAGATTGCCACCCTTAGGAGGAAGCTCATTTCCACCACTTGTATCCACGATCTCGTTCTTTTGGTCACAACCTACAGCCGTGACCATAGGTGAGGGTAGGGATGTAGCTCAACCAATATATTGATACGATCTGGTGCAGAGTCTGCATCACTGCACCAATCCATTTGTCGATCTCCCGCTCCCTTCTCCCGTCACTCGTGAACACACCATGATATACAAAAACACTTCTCCAATTGGGGCAGGAACTCGTCCCTGACCTGGAGTGGGCACTCCACCTTTTCCAGTTGCAGACCGTGGCCTCAGATTAGGAGGTGCCGATTCTCATTCCCAGCGCTTTGCCCTCGGCTGCACTCCAGTGTGAGCTGGAGGCCGTCACCTGATGAAGCCAATAGAACAACATCATCTTTGAAAAGCAGAGATGAAATTCTGAGACCACCAAGTGGAAGCTTTCCTGGCCTAGAGTGTTCTGGTGCCCTGTGGACTTACGGACACCCTTATGTTACAACATAGTGTTTGCACAGAAGTCCAGTAACAGAACACCGCTCGGGTTCAGGTCTGGGAGGCCGTTCCTCTCATTCACGCCCCTCCAGTCTCACTCATGTTTCCCACATGAGCGTTGAAGTCTCTAAGTAGGACGACAGAGTCCTCAAGTGGAGCACCCTCAAGAACCCCGTCCAGGGATTCCAGGAAGGCCAGGTACTCAGGCACAAACAACAGTCAGGAGCTGTTTCTCAAGGCGCAGGAAACACACCCACTCAAAACCCCAACGTACAGGGAGATACTCAGATACCCACCCCAGCCCACCGCCTTTCATTATTGCAATAAGATCATGATGGTGTAGCATTTGATTACTAAAGGAGGTGTTGAGACATCAGGTCATATACCAACATGAAATTCTTTCCTTTTTGTTACTATATTTTATCTTTTCAACTGTGTAAAGTATAAAACAAAGTTTTTAATGAAATTGTGACCATGTGCATCTTGTTTCTCTACCTGATTAATTCTTTTATAATGTGAGAAAACAAAATACAGTACACAGGCAACAGATTTATTCAATAAACAGACGGAACGTGATCCAGCACTAAAAGCTATGTAATGCAATATGTAAACTGCTTTTTCCACAAACATTTGCTTCAGTTGCATGCTGTGTGAAAAGCTCTGCTGGTTTTAAATGTGATCACTGGACAGAGAGAGAGGTGGTGTTTATGGTGTCCAAGATAACAGGATCTATAGCTTCTCGTGCCAGTGAAGGCTGCTCAGTCTGAGCAATTCAGGTGAACCTTGGAAATGACCAGAAATCTTCATTTTTCTGATCTTTGGTGTCAGCAGACCCGGGCAGATGTGGTTAGAGATTCATCTCCCAAACTGACTCTCTAGTCAGAGTTTCCAGAACATACGGCTCTGTCTCTACACATCCAGCTGAGCGCATGCTGTGTATGTCTAATTTTAAGGTTTACTTTTTTAACACTCAGATTACTTTAATAAATGCTTTGTATGTCAGAGGGAAAAATGGATTTCAATGAAGCTTAAAAGAAGAGATATAAGTGATATGTCTGCAAATCTGCATATTCACTGTGAACCACTGTTTGTTCATTTTATCTCGTGTTTTTGTTTTGTTGTTCTTCATTTTGTCATTTTTCCATTATGTGTTTTATCCTATTGTAAAGTGTCCTTGGGTGTCTTGAAAAGCGCTTTATAAATAAAATGTATTATTATTATTATTATTATCATCATTATTATTATGTGAGGGTTTTTCTATCCTAGTAGTTTCAGCATCTGAACAGACTAGAACCAGTCAAGGGCTGACTTACAAAACTGCTGTTCTTACGTTTTCCCTAATGCCCTGTTAAAAAGGTGTAACGCTCCATACTTACTCACATTATGTAAAGTCAGTTGAAAAAAAAATTCTTCAGGGGGATACATGGGAACCTCCCCAGGAAGCAGACCTGACCTGCCTCTGTCGGGCTTCCTGTTTGGTGATTTTACGACACTCACTTTCACTTTCACTGAAGGCATGGCTGTTATAATAAAACAAGCGGATGCACTGCTGAAAAAAAACAAACAGCCTTCACTGCCAGCATTGTTCTCTGCAACAGAAAAGCAAAACAGGAAACTCAGAGCCCATTTCCTTTCGAGCCACCTTTGGACTTCATGTTTGATCATTTTCTTCATCACATTTGATTTCAAAAAATCTAGCTGGGACAATGTTTATGCATTTTATTCTTCTGGTTTCCTACTCACTTACTTTTCTGTGCACCCACCAAGTGTCCAGCTTTGGTAAGTGAAATGTTTTCCAGCTATAAAAAGATAAACAGACTGTTTATACCATAAAAATTTATTGCTTCGTTTCTTATTTTCATATCATACAGCTGCTAAATGTTGATGAACACTGATGAACTCAGAGGCATTTTTACAAGTAATTTAATGAAGGATTAAATATTTATTTGAAGGCAACATGAGAAACTGGATCTGTTGTGGAGGGCAGCACCAATAATCTGAATTCAGTTATGCTCAGGATTAATTTACTCTATGTATAAAGTGCTGCTGGTAAGAGCAGATGTTACAGTTAGAAAATCAAAAGGTGAAATAGATAGCATTAGTAGTAGTAATAATAATAGTAATTATTAATAGTAATAATAGTAATTTTATCAGTATTTAGCCAATATTACCCAATACAGCTAACAAGAAAATGAGCACATTTTTGTCAAATTTCAAAGACTTTTCATTTTTTACAAAGTGCTGTTGCTATTGTGTTTGCAGTTTAATTTATCTGCAGTTTTTCACCTGTTTTCTTGTTCCGTCTGTTTTGGGATTGAACAACTGCATTAAAGTCAGACTGAACACTGTCAAACGCTGGAAATTCTGTATCTGGATTTGTTAAACTTCATACTGAGAGTGTTTGTTCACATATGAAGGTAGATCCAAAAAGAACAAATAATAAAAATCCAGCAGTGATGGGGAGGGAAAGAACTAAATGGTAGCGACGCACCCCAGGAAATATTACATTAACCAATACAAAGGTTTTACCGGTTGCCAAGGCACACAGGCTTGTTATTGACAGGCTAATCAAAAAATTAAAAATTAAATAATTTTATTAAACAAAATATGGAGCTGAAACAAGAAAACAGTGAATTAAGTGGCAGGACCTAAAACAATTAAAAGATCACCCTTTATTACCAAACATGGCTTATAAGATTCAAAGATTCACTGCCACTATATTGCCTTAGTGAAAACAGCAGCTCAACAAACTACTTAACAGACCTCATGGTGGGATCCAACTCACCACCCTTTAACAGCCAAACAATCGCCAGGGGAAAATGAACCCGATCAGCATCGCTGTGGCGGGGCTGTGATCGTTGCTACCGTCTATCCATCCATCATGACGGGAATGAGAACCAAATGTCAGGAGCCTTTGAATAGGCTACAGCTGCTCCTTATAACCAATAACCTAGTCGAGGGGTTCATGCAGCTTATACAGCTTGAACAAACTTCTACAAACTCTAACCCAATATATTATTTGTTTATTTTAATTAAATAAATAAATAAATGAATACAAATTAAAATTGCAATGCATTTTTTATCTCAAATATAAGATTGTTTATCTTTTTAGTAATGCCACACTTTGGGACTTGATGCTTTTATTATTAGTCTTAGATATTTAATTATTTCCTGATATCTCATTTTATCAAATTAATCAACAAAGTTTCAGTAGAACAGCTTAAGTGCTTCTTGGAATTGGTTCTCCAAAATCGCTGGACCTCTTCTGGAGCGATGGAAAAAAATTCTTCCTAAAGATGTTTCTTCATTTGGTGTTTTGCTGATGGCCCAAAAATCAGACAATAGGTTTCTGCAGACAGGTTCATGTTTTCCTTACATTCATTTCCCTCTTCAGGCAACTTTTCTTTTCAAAGTTTTCTTCTGGTTTGCTTTTTTTGTTAAAAAAAAAACAAAAAACTGAACCTTGAATCTTCCCGGACTTTCAGTTTCCAGTTTCACCATTCTGATCAATTAATTTCTCCTCTTGTTTATCAACTTTATCCAAGTTGATCTACCCAGTAACAACATTTGATGTGTTTCTTACAGATCCTAGCTGCACAGAGTTTCCTGTGTTCACTCCATCTGCACTGGTAGTGAAGTACGGTGACCCAGCCAATGTTACATGTGATGTATGTCAGAAGGACTGCAGGGGAGATTCTTTTGGTTTGGAGACACCTGTAGGAGAAGTTAGACAAAATGGAACCACGATGATCTGGACGGTTGACAGACTGACTGAATGGGACACATATCTCATCTGTTATTATAACACTGATGATGGTGATCAGTGTACTAGCACTGTGGATATAACCATCTACCGTAAGTATACTTACCTTAGAATGTGAGACGTTCTAGTGAACTTTACATCATTTGTAATCTAAATTTGACCTCTTTGTGTAAATACACAGTTAGATGGATTCATGCTCTCAGCAGTTACTGACTAACATCTATCTGTGTTACTCTTTCTTTCCCTGTCTCCTCAGAGCCTCCAGAAAGTGTCTCCATCAGCTTTGTAAACCACACTGGGATGATGTTTGAGAATCAGCAGTACACCCTGCAGTGTAGCGTACAGAACGTAGCTCCTGTTCAAAACCTCACTGTGACCTTCTACAGAGGAAACACAGCACTGGGTCACCTACAGGCCAACAGTGAACATAAGAAACCAGTGAATGAGACCTTTACTCTGAACATCACTCCCAGTAGAGAACATGATGGAGCCCAGTACTGGTGTGAAACCAAGCTGGAGCTGGGACCACCTACCACAGCGCCCTCCAGTGGTGACATCAGAAAAACTCCCTGCTATAGTTCACTGTGAGTCTGAGAGAAATAAAGACGTTCTTTGTTCTGTTTCTCAGAGTTTGACATTTTGAGCATGATTCATGTCACTGGTTTGGTTTTGTGTCCTCGTGAGCGCTTTGAGGAAGAATCGAAACAGTAAAGAAATAGTGTTTTGATTCTTCCTCATAGCGCTCATCACTGTTAATGAACAGGCTCTAAATAGCATCATCAACAAACTGCTGACTGACACAAGCTGATGAACATAGTGGAGGATTTAGCTGTTTGCCAGTAAAATGTTTCCCTCAGAAGTTTGTGGAAAGCCAGAATAGAAGTAAACTTTGTTTGTGAACATTAAAAAATAATAATAGTAATTGTGTTTAAATCCTAAATGATAAAAGGTCGGCTTTACTATTTGTTTAAATGTGGAATCAATACAGAGTAAAGATAACCTGTAAAGTAAGTAGAGCAGTTAAACATCATGAAGTGGACAAACTGACAACAGAGTATAGCAGCACAAAGTGAAAATAAAGTACAGTGGCTGACTGTCGACAGTACTTTCTGTTGTATATTACACCAGAAATGTGTTTTAATTTATAAATTATTTCTATTTGCTGAAATTTGCGTATTTTTCCCTCTATCAATAATCACACAGATGGGCCTGAGCTAAAGGAGCCACCAAATCCAGATGTGATCACAATCACAGAAGGAGACACTCTACACCTGAACTGCTCCTCTGTGGAAACCCCAGCCCCTCATACACCTGGACACTTCCAACAAATAGTCCTTCCTACAGTGTCAGCGTTCTCACTATTAAATCTGTCGGCTTTGAGCATGAAGGACAGTATATCTGCACTGTGAGCAACACAGTAGGGACTGTCACCAAGGAGTTTAACATTGATGTACAAGGTGAGTGTTGTCAGATACTTCCTGGAAAACGAGTCACTGAAGTTCAATCACAATATTACTTCACAAATTA
>NW_020328832.1:0-25794 GCF_001858045.2 Oreochromis niloticus
CCCAATATATTATTTGTTTATTTAATTAAATAAATAAATAAATGAATACAAATTAAAATTGCAATGCATTTTTTTATCTCAAATATAAGATTGTTTATCTTTTTTAGTAATGCCACACTTTGGGACTTGATGCTTTTATTATTAGTCTTAGATATTTAATTATTTCCTGATATCTCATTTTATCAAATTAATCAACAAAGTTTCAGTAGAACAGCTTAAGTGCTTCTTGGAATTGGTTCTCCAAAATCGCTGGACCTCTTCTGGAGCGATGGAAAAAAATTCTTCCTAAAGATGTTTCTTCATTTGGTGTTTTGCTGATGGCCCAAAAATCAGACAATAAGGTTCTGCAGACAGGTTCATGTTTTCCTTACATTCATTTCCCTCTTCAGGCAACTTTTCTTTTCAAAGTTTTCTTCTGGTTTGCTTTTTTGTTAAAAAAAAAACAAAAAACTGAACCTTGAATCTTCCCGGACTTTCAGTTTCCAGTTTCACCATTCTGATCAATTAATTTCTCCTCTTGTTTATCAACTTTATCCAAGTTGATCTACCCAGTAACAACATTTGATGGGTTTCTTACAGATCCTAGCTGCACAGAGTTTCCTGTGTTCACTCCATCTGCACTGGTAGTGAAGTACGGTGACCCAGCAATGTTACATGTGTTGTATGTCAGAAGGACTGCAGGGGAGATTCTTTTGGTTTGGAGACACCTGTAGGAGAAGTTAGACAAAATGGAACCACGATGATCTGGACGGTTGACAGACTGACTGAATGGGACACATATCTCATCTGTTATTATAACACTGATGATGGTGTCAGTGTACTAGCACTGTGGATATAACCATCTACCGTAAGTATACTTACCTTAGAATGTGAGACGTTCTAGTGACTTTACATCATTTGTAATCTAAATTTGACCTCTTTGTGTAAATACACAGTTAGATGGATTCATGCTCTCAGCAGTTACTGACTAACATCTACCTGTGTTACTCTTTCTTCCCTGTCTCTCAGAGCCTCCAGAAAGTGTCTCCATCAGCTTTGTAAACCACACTGGGATGATGTTTGAGAATCAGCAGTACACCCTGCAGTGTAGCGTACAGAACGTAGCTCCTGTTCAAAACCTCACTGTGACCTTCTACAGAGGAAACACAGCACTGGTCACCTACAGTCCAACAGTGAACATAAGAAACCAGTGAATGAGACCTTTACTCTGAACATCACTCCCAGTAGAGAACATGATGGAGCCCAGTACTGGTGTGAAACCAAGCTGGAGCTGGGACCACCTACATCACAGCGCCCTCCAGTGGTGACATCAGAAAAACTCCCTGCTATAGTTCACTGTGAGTCTGAGAGAAATAAAGACGTTCTTTGATCTGTTTCTCAGAGTTTGACATTTAGAGCATGATTCATGTCACTGGTTTGGTTTTGTGTCCTCGTGAGCGCTTTGAGGAAGAATCGAAACAGTAAAGAAATAGTGTTTTGATTCTTCCTCATAGCTCATCACTGTTAATGAACAGGCTCTAAATAGCATCATCAACAAACTGCTGACTGACACAAGCTGATGAACATAGTGGAGGATTTAGCTTTTTGCCAGTAAAATGTTTCCCTCAGAAGTTTGTGGAAAGCCAGAATAGACGTAAACTTTGTTTGTGAACATTAAAAATAATAATAGTAATTGTGTTTAAATCCTAAATGATAAATGTCGGCTTACTATTGTTTAAATGTGGAATCAATACAGAGTATTAAGATAATTAACCTGTAAAGTAAGTAGAGCAGTTAAACATCATGAAGTGGACAACTGACAACAGAGTATAGCAGCACAAAGTGAAAATAAAGTACAGTGGGCTGAACTGTCGACAGTACTTTCTGTTGTATATTACACCAGAAATGTGTTTTAATTTATAAATTATTTTGATTATGCTGAAATTTTGCTTCGTATTTTTAATCTCTATCAATAATCACACAGATGGGCCTGAGCTAAAGGAGCCACCAAATCCAGATGTGATCACAATCACAGAAGGAGACACTCTACACCTGAACTGCTCCTCTGTGGGAAACCCAGCCCCTCATACACCTGGACACTTCCAACAAATAGTCCTTCCTACAGTGGCAGCGTTCTCACTATTAAATCTGTCGGCTTTGAGCATGAAGGACAGTATATCTGCACTGTGAGCAACACAGTAGGGACTGTCACCAAGGAGTTTAACATTGATGTACAAGGTGAGTGTTGTCAGATACTTCCTGGAAAACGAGTCACTGAAGTTCAATCACAATATTACTTCACAAATTAAGTTCATTGTGAGTGTTTTGGTGTTTTTTAATTTGCCTGGTATAAATGATTCTCTTTTACTTTCTTTACCCAACCCCGACCCCACCTCAACCCAATTCTACAGTCAACTCCATCCCATTATAATAGCTGGGACAATACTGGGAGCTCTGGTCCTTGTCGGACTGTCAGTGGGATGCTACTGCAAACACACTGAATGGGAAACTACAAAATCAATAAAATATTGTTACTGACAGCTGAAGAAATGACTGAATGGTTAAAATATATTTTTGATTCTGATTCTGATGAGCAGCTTGTAACTTTCTAGCTTCTAAGTAAACTTGTTGTTTGGAAAAAGCACATTTCCAAGGGAAGGTCTCCCCATTTTTCCATCTCTTTGTTTAAATGTTACAGGTGTCGTGGAATTTTGTAAATAAAGGCTGCAAAACGGAAAAAAGCTGTGGTCAAGCAATTTATTACTGCGCCCAGGAGAGCCAACACACACATCAAACATTACAGGTCACAGTCATGCCAGCTCTGCTCTTGGGACGTCTCAGCTCCTCTTTTATACCCCCACACACACAACTCTGTGTATCTTTTAGTTACAACAGGTTTCTGTCCCACGGGCTGTGGCTGGACAGAGAACAACTCCCACTATCTTTTCCCAGGAAGCTCCTGGACTTGCGCTGAGTTTCATTCTTCTGAGCAAAACAGTGAAACATCGTTACACCTAGCTAAGCAGTTTTGACGAGGTCTTACTGACACATGCACACTTTATCTAAGCATACAAAGGTTATACCAAATCCTACAGTGAGATTCTAAACACATAAAGAAAATGTGAGGATAAACAAGAATTTTTCCATAACACAGGCATTCATGTTCTATTAGCAGTTGATGGGCAGTGGTGTTCAAACTGGGCCCACGGGGTCTTTGAGGGTCTCTGCTAGATAAATGTCCCCTCTGTTCTTCACTTGTTGGCTGATTCTGTCTTTAATCATTCTCTGCTTGATAATGCAGGCTATTTTCACTCAGACATAAAATATTAATACATCTCATAATCTCATACATGACACTTCACAATGTCTGCACATTTTTCTCTGGATTATTCGATAATGCCATCTTTCCTCTTGAGTTGAATTAGATAAGGGTTCTTCTTGGGAATAAATGTGTCCTCACTGCTCAGTATCTTGAATTTTATGTCCTTTTCTATTCAAAATGCAACATAAAAGTTGCTTTTAGTCATTATAGCTCACAAAGTTTGCTTTGTTTGTTTGTAATGCTGATAAGCAGCAGACTATTCTTCATGTATCCGATTCAATTCCATCATACTCCTGTATCCATGTGTATCCACCCTCAAGCCTTGTCCTCTGTTCTGTTTTGCTTCTGGACACTTGCTTCAGTTCCTCGTCTCACCGTCATTCAGTTCAGTTGGTGTTATGCATATGTTCTGTGTCTCTGGAAATATTGCTGTTAATCATTCATGTGTTTTATATTCTATACAGTCAGACTTCATTGAAACGGTAAGATTGATCTCATTCACTTTTTGGGGATCTTGTTCAAACTCCTGTCACTGCTAGGATCTCCTTCCTCTATGATGGGTCATCAGATACTTTTTCTTACTGTGGACCCATTGTCATTTTTTATAGTAGATAGTAAATAAAGAGAACTTCTCTGTCATTTAGTTGTTTATCTTTTACTTAGTTACTTTGCTAAAGCATGAACAGCCATAAGAGAAGGACATGTGTAACACACCCAAAAAGATTCTAGGTCTGACCAACCGTCTCAGCCGTGGGCAAAAAGATGACAGTCAATAAAATTCTAAAAGATAATTTATTGACACAATACTCAAAAGATAAAAGATAAAACAGTCCAGTGTCCCACTGGCGAATCAAGTAAAAACACACAGTCCCAAGGCCAGAGCCAGCTACGCCACAATGCCAGTTGCACTCCACGTGTCGACTTCAACAGGGTTAGCAGTTGTCCTCTGAGACCCGCCACCCTGCAAGTAGATATCCAGTGGTCACTCCAGCCTCTGCAACTCCGCTGCCCTTAGACTGTGGCATATAATAGGCCCTGGCCTGCACAGAGAGACAAAATGACACAGCAGTGTTTGTAGTGCGGGCTATAAGTAGACCAGTGTATCGGTGCAATCAATAACACCTGCCTCTAATTAGCCCAACCCCATTACAGCCATTGGCTCACCAAAAATGTGACACACACACACAACCACTCCCAACCCAGAGAAACTTTACACAATAATATGGAGCTGAAGTAATACAGGCACATTAGTCTACCATGTTACACATGCTCTAACATTTAAGAAACAGTTAAAAGTCCAAAATGTTTCTCTCCTGGCATTCAACAGCTGTCAAACCTTTTTGTAAACCTCAAAGTCTTTTTCATCTTTATTCACACTTCTGCTCTTATTCACAAACACTTTGTTATTTGACCTTTTAAGACAGTTCATTACCTCCGGCAGAGACTCCTCAGGTGTTTTTAGGATCGTCATCGGCATAGCATGCTATTTTATGTTCCACATCATTTATTGTAATACCTGTGATTTTTCTGTTTTGCCTTATATATTGGGCTAGTGGCTCCAGAAATATAGCAAAGAGAAGAGGAGACCAGGCACAGCCTTGTCTCACTCCCCTCTCCAATGTTAGGGGTTGAGTTAGGTGACCAATAATCCTAAGCCTTGCAGTCGGGTTATCATATAATGCCTTTACATTATTTATTACCGGCTCATTAAAACCAAATTTATGCAGGACTCTATATAGGTATTGCCAACAAACAGAGTCAAATGCCTTTTCAGCATCAAGACTGAGGATCACAGCCTGCTCTGTATGTTGTTGTATATAGTTCATTATGTGGAAAGTGCGTCTTGTGTTATCCTGGGTTTGACGTTTATGTATAAAGCCAGCTTGATCATTATATATGAGGTTAGGGAGAATTCTCTCCATTCGTTTTGCCATTATGGATGTATAGATACGGTAATCTACATTAAGTACGAAAACCGGCCTGTACGACCCACATTCTTTCTTATCCTTGGCCTCCTTCGGTATGAGAGATATAATTGGTTCTTTCCGGGTGGGTGGGATTTGTGCCTTTTCAAGTGCCCAATTGCATGTTTTTCTCAATATACGAATAAGATCCTCTTTGAATGCTTTATAAAATTCAGAAGTGAACCCATCACTTCCTGGCAATTTATTAGCTTTCAGGTTTGTTATGGCATTTTCTAATTCCTTTACTGTTATTTCAGAGGCTAGTTGTTTATTCTGGTCTTCACTCATGACAGGTAAATTGAGCCTTTCAAGAAATGTGTCCATTTGATCAATTCCGACATCCATAATTTTAAAAAACAGTTGTTTATAAAAAGTTTCAAAGACAGACCGGATCTTGTCCTGCTTACTTTCTGTTGTGTTTTTCTGGGGATCTCTTATTTTGTATATTGTATTGTCTGCTTGATGTTTCTTAAGTTTCCATGCCAACAGTTTTGTGAATTTAGGGCCATTTTCATAATATCTTTGTCTAAAAAATAGCATCTTTTTTTTCAGTTTCCTGAGTGTACATTAAGTTAATTTCATTTCTTAGTTTTTTAATTTGTTCTAGTGTAGTCGGGTTTTGGTTTTGTGCACGGCTGCTTTCTAGCTGGCTCAGCTGTTTTTGGGAGTCCTGTAGTTTTTCCTGGTAGAGTCTCTTTTTCCTTGTGGCAGCTGCAATGATTTTTCCTCTTAATACTGCCTTTGCTGCATCCCACAGTATCGGTGGGGACACCTCTCCATGATCATTTTCTTTCATGTACATTTGGATTCCATTGCTCATTTCTTTCCTAAAATTAGCATCATTAAGTAGGCCGGGGTTAAATCTCCATATTGTATCTCTTTTGTTTCCCTCTAGGTCAACTACAATATGCATTGGGGCATGGTGACTAAGATCTATTGTTCCAGTGTCTGAGTCGATAATTCTTGATCTGTCCCTGCTACATACAACGAAATAGTCTATTCTAGTATATGATGAGTGATGTGAGGAATAGTGGGTATATCTTCTTACATTAGGGAACATTTCCCTCCATACATCAATCAAACCCATGTCCTTCATCAACTCTTTCACTTTTTTACCAATTGTTTTTTTGGAGCCTGTTTGTTTTGATATATCAAGTTTTGGGTATAAATGTATATTCAGATCACCTCCACAGACCAGGAATCCTTTAGATCGGTTAATCATCAACTCTATTATCTTCTTGTAAAAAGAAAAAGTACTACCAGGGGGAATATATACGCTAATCAAAGTGACAACAGATCCTGGATTAAGTTACTCCTACTACAAACTATCACTGCTGCGATCCTGCTGTGATTTGATGGGTCGTTGGCATTTAATCATTAAATTGTGTATCTCTGTATCTTTGCCTCAATAAATGTTTTGCTGATGCCTTTGGTTTATTTTGTTCAGCTTAAGTACAAATTTCAAATTTCTAGTTTAGTTATTTCATTTCAGATTCTCATGTTTACTTGTGATGGGCACCATGTTCAAACAATGTCAACCTTTATTTATCGTCCATTATAACCAATCTCCACTGGTGGCTACATCATTTTAAACAAACCAGCAAAACTGCACAGTCCTTTAAATCTATGCAACAAGGTTTCTAGAGAGCATCTAAAGCAGAGTTGGGCAATTAATTTAACATGACAAACTTGATCGCATCACTAAGCTGAACTCACTTCTGTTCAATATTAATTTGATTTTTTTTCAAGGTGTTGGTGAGAGTAGAGGCCACAGTTAGGCAATTAAAGATAAAACAGACAGTGTTAAACGATATTCACCAAAATAACTGTGAACAACATTTGCCCATGAAACACACTATATTATGATATATTATGAAAGAACAGGTAACTATAGTGTTAAGAGATTTTCAAATGTTTCAAGTATTATTCCCACTGCCATTTGTACGTTATTGAAAGTTTATCTTTAATTTTAGTGTTATAGTTGTTTACCCATTTATTCTTTCCATTTAATCGTATTTTATGGTTTTACTGTTTCGCTGAAGTGAAGCTTAAATGAAAGACAAAAGCATAGTGTTCTCAGATATGATTCACCCAGTATATTTCCTCTGCACCTGGTTCTCTACGAGCCGTTTCACTCCCAGGAAGGGGAGAGCAGGACGTTCTTATCTATACACTCCCAAATACAAAGAGGGGCCCATTCTTCAGAATCACACACACACACTCTGAGATCATAAACTTCACACACACACACATACTCTGAAACGCTATAAATAAAGAACTGCCACATACGCTGGTTGTGAGCCTGAGACAGCAGCGCTCACCCAGCGTGCGCACGTTGTTACCATCTAAACTGTCTTGAGTGTCTTTATTTCGCCTGAAGAATGTCTTGTTTAAATATTTACTCCTTACATATAGCTGTCATAAAAATGTGGTCAGGCAAAATTGCAGCAGCTTCCCTGATCATTTTACTAAGATAAGGAAAGAGAAAATGATCCAAATATCTTAGCCCAGCACAAATTTAGCTCTTTATTTAATTACTGTTAATCTCCATAGATAATTCAAGTCAGTTTCCACACCTATGTGCCAGGTAATTATGTTTACAGGTGATATTTTTATTCATTGATACAGCACACAATCATTACACTAGGATATTTAGATCATTTACTCTTTACTTTTTTTATGTACCTCAAAGGTCAAAACATTCACAACCTGAACGTAAAATTTCTCTAAATATACCAAAGTTATGATACATTAAACGTTTGCTGATTCTGGGACTTTTCCAGATTTGCTTGTCTTTATGTGGAGTGGCACACTTCACAACATTTCTCTTTGCTTGTTCTGAAGCTGCCTCTGGTTCTCCGTCAGTTCTAAAAGCCGTCGGCTCGGCCTCGGCTATCGCCTTCACTGCGACGGTCTACCATCGCTCGCTGCGCTCCTTCCTGTCTGCCAAAGAAAACCAAAACATAACCTCATCAGTCATCTACTTCATCTGGAACCTGGTACTCATCTCTTCTCGTCTCACTGCCCTCGCTCTTTTCGCCTCCGTGCTGCCCTGCTTCATCTGACTGATATTTGCATCCTCTGTGCTGTGTGGTGCTGGAAGATGAGCACACATCCTCCTGATTTTGTAAAAGAGCCCATGTAAGCTTTAATTATAGCTGCCTGTGTTGTTGCAGTTTACGTCCTATGTCTAATACTAAAATTTATTTATTATTCAATTCAATTCAATTTTATTTATATAGCGCCAAATCACAACAACAGTCACCTCAAGGTGCTTTATATTGTACAGTAGATCGTACAATAATAGATACAGAGAAAAATCCAACAATCATATGACCCCCTATGAGCAAGCACTTTGGCGACAGTGGGAAGAAAAACTCCCTTTTAACAGGAAGAAACCTCCAGCAGAACCAGGCTCAGGAGGGCGGCCACCTGCTGCGACCGGTTGGGGTGAGAGAAGGAAAGTTATAAATTGTAAAGTCTTTCATCCAAACCCTGACAAAGATGAGCTGAAAGTGGCCAACACAGAGCAAACTTGAAGATGAGGTTGGATTTTGCATGTCTGCCACTGCAGCAAAGATTGCAGACCACCCTCCATCCTCCCCATCAGCACACTGCAATAAAAGAATGAGGAAGCTGGCTGAGAACGTCTACTCCTGACGTGCACTTGACATCCACAGGACGACTAGAAAGAGACCGTTTTAATCTAGAGAATGTTTTAATCTACATCACGTGGCTGTGTTTTGTAGCACTCTGTCCTTTGTCTGATTGAGCCACAGATATAATGTCTCAAGGCATTACTCATCTTAATGTGGAGATGAATTTGAATATGCACTTTCTGCTGTGCTTTAAATCATTTCACTGTGTGTCAAACCATTTCAACATATCAGTCATTAAATTAAAGGGGAAATGAGAGGCTTTAATTATCAAATTCACTTCCCCTGAACACATCCAGTGTGTTCATAGTTGATTATAGTTTTTCACAGTCTGTCTTAGTTGTAACTAGTTTTTCATAGTTTCATGTTACTGCTACCATCAGCCAAAATAAAGGCTTTTCTTTTACCTGCATCTCCTCTCTCTGCATCCGCTTCTGGGTCCTGTTCACAACCCATCGGCGCACCCTGCCGTGACACATCAACCTGTGGCCATGCAATAAAAACATTCCTTACCCATATCAGTAAAGGGGCTCTGTAGCTTCATGATTAGTTTGTGTTTTTTTCCGGTTTTTCTTCCTTCACTTTGATTTGTTTTGTGGTCATATAATGTGTGTAGCAGGGCGTGGTTTGTGGCGCGGTTGCAGGGGAGGCTGACACAGCAGAGCTCCATCAGTTCATCACCCCTCCCCTGCATTAGACGTGCCGGGACCTGAGGTTGTGTTGTTGTATGTGTGTGTAGCTGGCAGCTGCGGCCGAGGGTTGGAAGAGACAAAAACCCAATAAAAAGTGTAGTAAAGTGCGATCTGTGTGGTCGGGTCCGTCATTCATTGTCACTATGTGCAATGTACACTTTCCATTGTGAGATTATTATATCATCTTATGCCACGTTATACCCCTAATTAAAGATTGTGAAATCATTATGTAGTTTTAGGTTGCATTATTCTCCTGACTTAGAAGAAGGGGATAACTATTAAATTTATTAGACGGATTTGTACTACATTAGACTGCTGACTTATTGTGAATGAATGATATTGTTTTATGATGCATGATACTGCTGCGTTATAAGAAATACTGTTTTCAGAGAATCATGGCCTTATTTGTCTGATTTGAAAAGAACAGAACAGACTGCACAGGAAGCTAAGGTCAGAACTTAGGCTCACTGAGAGAGAGAAAGAATGTGGATGTTTAGGTTTTATGACTTTGGAGGGGGGCTGAAGCTATAAGAATGTGAGAAATGCTCAGACACATGGAAATCAGGCGGACACCCTCCTGCGCTCATCTCCCCTCCGGATGGTTAATGCTCAAAAGTGTTTGTATGGAATAATAAGAAGTGTATGAATTAAAGTGATTGTTGATTGAGCATTTATACGTCCTTTATATGTCCTTCCTTCAGCCCAAAGGTGAAAGAATTGGGAGAATTTTAACACCATTAATCTCACAGTGGAAAATTCCTGGACATCGAAGCCAAATATTTATCACATGAAGAATCAGACTCCTTTTAAACATTGTATTTGTACTAAATGTGTATGTAAATATGGTGTCTGTATATTTATGGCCTATATTTGTGACTGTGTTTTGTTTGTAGTTTATTCCTGTATGAATATTAAAAAGTATTAAAAGTATTAAAAATGTATTTACATTGCTTTACAGAAAAAGGGAAAAATCGTAGGACTGTGGGGGAAAGAGTGATTACCTCAGTTAAACAACTCGTGTTAATTATATTAGGTTCGGCTTTAAGGAACTCTGCATGTCTCCAAATAGCTTTGAATGTCTTTCAAATGAAAATAATACAAATAGAAAAACAAAAAAAGTGGACAAATACAGACAGAGTAAAGAGATAAATATTCAGTAAGCTATAAAGATTCAAAGGTCTCAGTTTTTCTCAAATGTGTGTGAGGACTGCTTGTTTGTATTCTTGGCAGCACTTAGTAAATCCAACAGCTCAGCTATTTGTTGTTTGTTGTGTTTAAAAGTTGCAGGAAGAACGAACTTCTTAAACAGTAAATGAAACAAAGCACAAATTCAAAGTTTTTTTTTATTTTTTTTTTATTATTTTTTTTTATTTGTGGTTGGTGCTGTTTTTTTAAATTCAAAATGTCCTGTTGTAATTGGACATTTTGAGTTAAGAAACAGCACCAAATCCCAACAACACTTCCCTCATGGTGCTTTATATTGTAAGGTTGTTCTACAATAACGCACAAAGACTCCAACCCCCTAGAGCAAGCACTTGGCGACAGTGGGAAGGAAAAACTCACTTTTAAAAGAGAGAAACCTCCGGCAGACCCAGGCTCTGGGATGGGGTGGCCATCTGCCTCGGCCAGTTGGTGATGAGGGAAGGAAGTTGGGAGAAGAAGAGTAGTTATTTTTAACCACTCTGGTTTTAAAATTAAATTTAGAAAGCCCAATTGAAATGAATATTTGAAGCCACTTTAAGAGTTTTCTTGCATAATCACATGCACGTGTCAGTTAGATTTTAGCGTGCACATGAGAAAGCCCTAACGATGACATTTTGGCTCCTCAGTTTTGCATGTTTTTTGAAGCTGCTGACGATTGCTTCATCCATCTCTGGGTTTCTTGACCACATTAAGAGTATTGGAGAGTCCCACCTGTCATGGAGTTCATTGTATACCTTGAGGGCGAGTAGTTCAATTTTCTCCAAGGACATTTTGTACTTTTTTGACAAAATTTTGTTCCAGATCTTCTGGAAAAGCCTCTCTACAATAAACTCTGATGCTACTGGATTCATTGTCATCGTCTCATTTCCTTCGCTCATGGCGTGCATTACCAGATCTTTGGTCACATTCTTTACAACTTCCTGGTATTCTTCCCTGTCTTTAGAGACACTCAGTACTCTTGCTGGTAATGCCAACAGGTGTTTGATGAAGATTGAGACGGTAATATTGTCAAGCTGTTCCCTCAGATTAAAAATCAAAAGGTTTTCTTTGCACTTGTGTGTTTTGCAAAGATCCTTGAGGATGGCCTTGCCCACATTAAAAATGCTGTCGTGGGATAAATTCAAGTGTTTCTCCTCAACTTCAGGCCAGATTTTCTCAATCAGACGATGGCTGATGCAGTCAGGAGTGAGGCGCTCTGTGAAGATCTTGTATTTGGAGGAGACTTTTTCTTTGGCCAGTAAAACCACCAACTGAATAACCCAGCTGACGCGCACCTTTTTCTGCAGCTTCAGTGTCTTTTCCAGTGCTGATATTTCAGCCTGGTTGGTCTCGTCTTTGAATACAAACTGCACTTCTTCTAACATTTCTTTGTCCTGTTCAGTTTGTTTCTTTGCGTCCTCTACCATTGTCTTCTCAACTTTGTCGACACACAACTTTGAGGAGGAATCTGGGGTTGCCGTGTCTTTTGTCTCTGTCTTAGCCTTAGCTAATTGTTCTGTCTGCTCGTCCACTTTTTCCTGCATTTCTTTTGTGTCCTTCATCACTTTCTGCTCTTCCAGGACTTTATTTTCTTCCTCCTCGACCTGCAGGTCGCCCAGTGTACTCTTTGGCAGAGTGCACACTAATCCTGGTTTTGGTTTGTGATCGCTCAGTTTTGACAGTTAAGCTACGGTGTTACAATGAATCAGACATTCAGATATGACTGAGGGTAGCAGAACAAAATCTCATCCAGTGAATCGCTCGTGACTATAAGTAAGAAACGTGCTGGTCCAGTGCGGGGTTCACCTGCTATTTATGGACTTGAGTTGACTGTGACGTCACGGCCTGGTTCTCTTGCCTTTCATTGTTGAAACCGGCCCCGCCCACAACAACGTTCCCTATTGGCTGACTGAAAATACGTAACGCCCACAAAGAACGGGCTTCCAGAGTTTCTGACGTCATGGCCCGATTCTCCCCTTTAATGTTTGAAATAGGCCGGAAAACCATTTTCACCGCTTACGCAAAAGCTCTTCTCTGTGGTAGAAAACCTTTATTTTCCACGCTCTCTTCACTTCCATCCGCCTCTGTCACGTCTTTTTGCCCACTCCGAGATTATTGCCTGTGGTCCTGTGGCTTACTCATAATATTTTAAACAAGCGGGCGAACTGATCTATTAATGTTTCCGACACACAGTTTACTTCTAACTGCGCTGATTTTCTACAATGAAAAAATGACGTCTTCGTTTTTTGTGTGTTATATATATAATGAAAAAAGCTGAACTCTCCTCTCTTTAGAAACGAATGCAATTTTTTAAATCAACCTTAAAACCAACCACACCGATAAAAGCGATTTGCTGTTTTAATAACGTTTAATTGCCACTGCATGAGCTCATCTTGTGTTACATCCTTAAGAGAGAGACCTGCGGCTGCCTCCTTCCTTTGACTCCTTGGGTGTCTTTATCTGAGCATCACTTTTGCCTCCACTATGACGCCCCTGGTAGCAACATTTAACTTTCAAGGCTGTTTACAATCAGACAAAATTTGACCTCTTTGTGTAAATACACAGACGGATTCGTGAGCTCAGAGGTTACTGACTAACATCTACCTGTGTTACTCTTTCTTTCCCTGTCTCCTCAGAGCCTCCAGAAAGTGTCTCCATCAGCTTTGTAAACCACACTGGGATGATGTTTGAGAATCAGCAGTACACCCTGCAGTGTAGCGTACAGAACGTAGCTCCTGTTCAGAGCCTTACTGTGACCTTCTACAGAGGAAACACAGCACTGGGTCACCTACAGTCCAACAGTGAACAGAAGAAACCAGTGAATGAGACCTTTACTCTGAACATCACTCCCAGTAGAGAACATGATGGAGCCCAGTACTGGTGCGAAACCAAGCTGGAGCTGGGACCAGATGGACCACAGCGCCCTCCAGTGGTGACATCAGAAAAACTCCCTGCTATAGTTCACTGTGAGTCTGAGAGAAATAAAGACGTTCTTTGATCTGTTTCTCAGAGTTTGACATTTAGAGCATGATTCATGTCACTGGTTTGGTTTTGTGTCCTCGTGAGCGCTTTGAGGAAGAATCGAAACAGTAAAGAAATAGTGTTTTGATTCTTCCTCATAGCGCTCATCACTGTTAATGAACAGGCTCTAAATAGCATCATCAACAAACTGCTGACTGACACAAGCTGATGAACATAGTGGAGGATTTAGCTGTTTACCAGTAAAATGTTTCCCTCAGAAGTTTGTGGAAAGCCAGAATAGAAGTAAACCTTGTTGGTGGACATTAAAAAATAATAATAGTAATTGTGTTTAAATCCTAAATGACAAAGGCTCGGCTTTACTATTTGTTTAAATGTGGAATCAATACAGAGTAACCAATATGCAATAAAAGAATAAGTGTATTTAAAGCCACTCCAGAAGAATTAATCATGATTTGTCTCCTTTCAGTGTCATATGGGTTGAACAATTCTCTTACTTCTCTGAACTGTCAGACTGACCTCTTACTGTCATGCTACGTGTAATTTAAACTTTATGTCAGATGTTTAGTGTGGCGAGCATCAACCTGTAAAGTAAGTAGAGCAGTTAAACATCATGAAGTGGACAAACTGACAACAGAGTATAGCAGCACAAAGTGAAAATAAAGTACAGTGGGCTGAACTGTCGACAGTACTTTCTGTTGTATATTACACCAGAAATGTGTTTTAATTTATAAATTATTTTGATTTTGCTGAAATTTTGCTTCGTATTTTTAATCTCTATCAATAATCACACAGATGGGCCTGAGCTAAAGGAGCCACCAAATCCAGATGTGATCACAATCACAGAAGTAGACACTCTACACCTGAACTGCTCCTCTGTGGGAAACCCCAGCCCCTCATACACCTGGACACTTCCAACAAATAGTCCTTCCTACAGTGGCAGCGTTCTCACTATTAAATCTGTCGGCTTTGAGCATGAAGGACAGTATATCTGCACTGTGAGCAACACAGTAGGGACTGTCACCAAGGAGTTTAACATTGATGTACAAGGTGAGTGTTGTCAGATACTTCCTGGAAAACGAGTCACTGAAGTTCAATCACAATATTACTTCACAAATTAAGTTCATTGTGAGTGTTTTGGTGTTTTTAATTTGCCTGGTATAAATGATTCTCCTTTCCTTTCTTTACCCAACCCCCGACCCCACCTCAACCCAGTTCTACAGTCAACTCCATCCCATATATAATATCTGGGACGATACTGGGAGCTCTGGTCCTTGTCAGACTGTCAGTGGGATGCTACTGCAAATGCAACTGAATGGGAAACTACAAACTCAACAAAATTATTGTTACTGACAGCTGAAGAAATGACTGGTTAAAATATATTTTTGATTCTGATTCTGATGAGCAGCTTGTAACTGTCTAGCTTCTAAGTAAACTTGTTGTTTGGAAAAAGCACTCTGGGGTTTCCCACAGAGGAGCAGTTCAGGTGTAGAGTGTCTCCTTCTGTGATTGTGATCACATCTGGATTTGGTGGCTCCTTTAGCTCAGGCCCATCTGTGTGATTATTGATAGAGGAAAAAAATACAACGCAAAATTTCAAAATAGAAATAATTCATAAATAAAAACACATTTCTGGTGTAATTTTTCTAGAACCTGGCGAATCACCCTCTCTTCATTGTGCAGAGACTGAGGTTGTCAGCTGTACAGAGCTCAATGATATTTTACAGAAAAAATTCCCCGAGGTCCACCGAGTCAAGAGCTATCAACACTGGTTCTGTGGACAAAGTCCTGGGAAAGATATATGTCGATCCCTCAGCTCACAGCTGTATTTATTAACCATTCAAAATACAGAAAGATTTCATTAAACTGGGAAACTGTATTTCCATCTTGCAGGGAGACTCTGGTGGAGGAGTGGTTCATAATGGCAGGATTTATGGGGTCTCTTCTTTTGTGGGAGATCCAGACTTTGTATGCAGAGCACCAGCTGCCTTCATGGACCTCTGTGATCCTCAGTATGCAGATTGGATCAGGAAAACTATCAACCCATAAAAAGCTGTAAGGTGTGGATAACTGTAAACAAGCTGAAATAAATAATCTTTTAGAGTTTAGCTTTGGTTTCTTTTATTATGTTTCATATATGCAGTAGAGGATTTCAGAATTTCTGTTTTATTTACCAAAAGAAGTTTTTTCAGCTGCACCCACACACAGTTGCTTTAGATAACTTCAACTGCAGAAGGTAAAAACTCAGCATTAAGTTTCAAATGCAGTTTTAAAGATGGTGATATAGTGTCCCTGAAGAAAACACCCGTCAATAGAAAAAGCTGCAAAAGCATGCAAAACGTAACGGAAGTTGAATAAAACACAACAGAAATGGAAAAAAATGCCACAAAGCTGAAAAACTGAACAAAAAACAAACAAAAAACAAACACAAATTACAAAAGAAATAATAATAACGATATAAAAAACACAATAGAAGTAGAAAAAACCCTTCTCATCATAAAACTTGGTGGCAAAGTGGAATATGGTAAGGAAAGGCTCATTTAAGTGCTTTCATTACTCAAACGCTCCTGTTAATTATGCATGAAGTGATTTCTGGGGGGGAATGAAACTTAACTGAACTGCTCCCTGTGACATTTTGAACTGTCAAACGCAGGCGTAACTCCTGTTATTCATTGTTGTATTGCAGGTCTGCTGTGCACGACGTCTGTGAATCTGAGTAATTTGGTTCAGATGAAGGAATAAGACTGCTCAGATGCTTTGGGTGTCACGTAATGATCCCTCAGGTTAAGGTGTCTTTGGTGCCCTTTGATTTCAATCTAACTGCACATTGAACAGAAATCCTGCCATGACAGAACACACTAATGCCTTTTCAAGGGAGAACCGATCCTAATCTGAGCTGTCAGCCCCAAGTTCTCTGCAGTCATCAAATCAAGCATAATCTGGTTTGAACAGGCTCCCTGCCTCACTGCAAAAGCCTTTTTACCAGCTGCTGTTTGACAAATTGCAAAGCCTCTGAAGAAGCTTGTAAATGCTGTTAGAATGTTCTGTGTAGATTTCATGATGTAGATGACTGATTTATAATAAGTTACATAATTTCATGAATATATATGTATAGTTTGTGTTAAAATGTCTTTATTTGAAATGTACATGTGTAAAGTGTAAAAGCTAGTGTCTCGTGAGAATACCCCTTAACGAGAGTACACGAGACTTTTCATGGACTGCGAGGGAGCAGATGTCTCTCATGAAGCGATTTTAAGCTAAAGGTTTACTAAAAGAAAAGGTAACACAAAGACTTAAGGACCTCTTTTCAGGACAAGCAGCCAACGAGGTATTTGTCATTTGAGAAATGTTTTTATTTGTGTTTGGACTTAATATGTGTACTGTTGTAAAGTTGCAGTTCTCACGGCGTAATGGCGTATCGGCGTACTGGTGATGGTGAAGCTGAGGAGAGAAAGCCCAAGTAATAAACGCCCGTTTCAAAGAACCGACCTGTGTCTGTGTTGTCGTGAAGAGAGCTACAAGGCTTTAGAATGGGGGGAAAAAAGGATACGAAGAAAGAACTGTACAAAAAGCTATCCATGCACTCCTACTGTTTAACATTTCACTTGGAGTTTATTGACTGTATTGTATCTGTGGATTGCATTATAGTTTCTCTAAGAGCTTTGCTCCCTGAAGATTTTATGACCTGTTAATGCTGAGTCTCTCTTGTGGCTGTAAACCAGTCTGCTCAGCATGTCACTGCATGGCAGAGTTTCTCTCCATTTTTTTGAATCACCTTTGCTCAGTTGTGCTCCTAACTGATCTCCTGAGTTTGGCTGTATTCCTGGACTTTGCCCTTTAGTTACTCTTCAGTCTCTTTGACACACAGGCTGCCAAATTTGAAATAACATTTTTAGTTTGGGAAAAAGAAAAGCGTGTCTAGCAAATTCTTGCACATCCCTGTTCTTAAATAGCACTTTTCTACTCAAGCACTTTATACATCATGCCTCATTCACCCATTCATACAAGCACTTTTCTGTACCTAAGTTCTTTCTATCTAACATTCATACTCTGATGGACTAATGAAAGAGCAGTTTGGGGTTCAGTATCGTGTCCAAGGGTACTTTGAGATACAGACCGGATCAGGCAGCGATCGAACCTCCAACCTTCCGGTCGGTACTAATTGGACGTTTGCTGCTGCACACATAGCATCAAAGCTTAGAAGATGGTGGTGTGGAAATGTCCAGAATTTTCCCATTAACACTTGACCAAGACATCACCTATGTCAGTATTTTCACTGACTCTAAAAAGGCACTGATCTTCTTTAGATTAGATCAACAATGTGCCTTAAACCTGAGCTGTACAGGAAGAATAGATTTCTGTTACACACATGTACATAAACAAATAAAGAGAGATGTTTCCCACCTGCTGAGAAGACAACTACTGTATAACCTGATTACCACCATTAATCTCATATCCACTGATTTCTGGCACCTATAAGTGAGATTGATTTCACTGTCCTGCTGTCTTGGCCTTTAGGAGAACACAGTGAGACAGATGAAGCTTGCACCAGATGGTAGAAATGCAATGATCGCGGTAGACACAGCATCCACACTCTGCTCCGTACATGATAGTGTGTGTGTGGTGCTGTTTGCAGGAACTTGATGAGGCTTTGCTTAAGTGGAAATCCACTGATGTTCAAGCCCCAGGGAAGTGGGTGGGGGAATAGGACCTCTGGGGCCCTCTTCCTGATGGAGCCCTACCTGACTCCTCTCACTGCTAAAGCAAGAATCTGTTTAAACAAACAGATTTTTAAACAGGAAAACAGAAAAGTGGAGAAGTTATTTCCTTTATCAGTTAATGTTTAGATTTTCATGTGTTAATTTTTGTTGGTGTCACATAGCTTACAGATGTGGACAGTTTTATTGGTGCCTTCACAGCTCATTGAAACAATACTTCATTTCATCAGAATCATCAAATGATTCTGTTAAAAGCAACCGCCCAGTGTACTTGCATGGCTTTAGTATGTGAAAGAGTGAACCAATAAAAATGTGAAAAGAATGGATTTGTTGATTTTACAGAGATATGCTAAAATACTTTGAACTAATTTGTTGGTCGTAAAGAGACCATCAGTCCTTGCATTATAAGCACATTTCAAAGATAGTGTTTAAGCTTAACTAGTATCACAAGTCCCTTCAGGGTTTCATTCCGTTCCGCCAGTTTAAAGGAAAAAACATGCAACTGTAGTTTGATATCACTGTGTGTACCACAGTGAACATATACCAGAGGAAATGAATGGCCCTTCATGATCCCAGATCTTAATCCTACTGAACATCTATGAAAAGATCTGAAACTGCAGGGTGGAGACAGCACCCCACCTGTTGGCAAATACAGACACCTTATTGTGAAGTTCAGTGATCGCTTGTTGGCACTGATTGCTGCAAAAGATCCACAAAATAATTACAGGTACCATTTTTTGTCAGTACTCTTGCATTTTGCAGCATTTTGGATTAATTGAAGGCTTTTCGGGGAGTTTTTAGGACTTCCTGATAATAATGAATTACAGTAGTCCAGCCTGGAAGTAATAAATGCATGAACTAGTTTTTCAGCATCACTCCGAGACAGGATATTTCTAATTTTAGCGATGCTGCTCAAATGGAAGAAAGCAGTCCTACATATTTGTTTAATATGTGCATTGAAGGACATGTCCTGGTCAAAAATCACTCCAAGGTTCCTCACAGTGTTACTGGAGGCCAAGGTAATGCCATCCAGAGTAAGAATCTGGTTAGATACCATATTTCTAAGATTTTCAGGGCCGAGTACAATAACCTCAGTTTTATCTGAATTAAGAAGCAGAAAGTTAGCGGCCATCCAGGTCTTTATGTCTTTAAGACATTCCTGCAGTTTAACTAATTGCTGTGTTATCTGGCTTCATAGATAGATAGAGCTGCGTGTCATCAGCATAGCAGTGAAAATGTATGCTATGTCTTCTGATGATACTGCCTAAGGGAAGCACATATAGTGTAAACAGAAATGGTCCTAGCACTGAACCCTGTGGAACTCCATAATTAACCTCAGTGTATGAAGAAGACTCTCCATTTACATGAACAAATTGTCTATTAGATAGATATGATACACACCACTGCAGTGCAGTACCTGTAATACCAACAGCATGCTCTAATCACTCCAACAGAATATTATGGCCAACAGTATCGAACGCTGCACTGAGGTCTAGCAGGACAAGCACAGGTGAGAGTGCTTTGATCCACCTATTTAACTGTGAAATTTGCCTCTACATTGTATCTTATTGCCCCCTCCTCATGCAACTCTAAAGTGCTCACCTGATTTTGTCTGAAGAGCCGTTTTGGTCAAAGTCCCTTGTCATGGGCTAGAGACAGAAGAATACAGATGAGGTGAAGATAGAGTCCAGCTCTCTTCCAGACAACTTTAATTACAATTTGTTGAAATGTTAGAGAACAAATGCAGCCCCAGGCAGCACTTGCTGCTTATCATGTACAATTAAAGGAGAATAAATGCTCTTTATCTGCAGAGGGTGTTTTGATCTAAAGAACAAGGCTGCCATTAGTATTTTTTGTTGCTGTCTCAATAGCTAAAAATCTGTCTTTTAGGACCTTTAGGACCGTACTGCATCTGTGGCTCCCTGCTATGAGTCTAATTTTCCTCTATTCTGTAGGCATTTCTGTAGGGTTCATCAAGTTTAAGACGTTAATACCACATATCATACAGTCTAATATTGCATCATTCTTAGCAGAACTGTGAAAGTATGGTGGAAGATCACAGGATTATATGAGCTAGAGTTAGACATTTTGCCATTTTATATATTGTAACCCAGTGTTAAAACGGGATTAAAAGCATAAATATTGATACTCTTTTGATTAAAAACTCATTTCACAATGGGAATAATATTGATTAAAGCAATTAAATATAATAAATACTGATTTTAAAAAAAAGCATGTAAACATTAGTTTAATTAATGTGTGGGTAAATGGTGTGGAGGCAGGACTTTGTCATTTAGAGTGTTTTTGGTAGATCCACTGGGCAACCAATCATTGACTGGTCTGACCCAACCCCAATCTGTGAGCGCTGCTCGGACATCTGTGTGTGCCTTCGTGTACCAGTTAGCTACGCCACAGATACAGACGCAAAGAGAAAGAAGCTAACTGGATAGTAAAAGCCTTTTTGGTGAAAGTATTCGGAGAGTATTAGTGAATTCTGAAGGCCGTGAGCCCACGCGAGCACTGTGAAGCCCCGTATAGCATTTGCTGCTTCACATGGTCAGGTTTTTTCCTTTGCTTATTTCGATTGGATTGGTTTTGAGGACCGGAGAAGAATTGAGGATCCCTTTTCCAGTACTGGATGGCGAGCCCCAGCCCAAAGAGCCGGATGAACTGTAACCCGACTGGTTACAAACACACAGAGTGACTATTGACTTATTTCATCTATATGCTGATGATTGCCAGCTCTATTTTCCTTTCAGTCATTCTGGTAGCTCCCCAATTAGACTCCTGCTTGATGCCTTAGTGATGTTAAGTCATGAATGGCTCAAAACTTTTTAAATTTTAATGAACGTAAAACGGAAGCAATTGTGTTTGGCCCGAATCGTTCCTCTGATATCCCTGATGTTGACCTTGCTGTTCTGACCCCTCACCTGAAGAGCTCGATTACCAATCTTGGGTTAAAATCGACTCTGCACTTACCTTTGATGGCCACGTGAATGGGGTGGTGAAATCGTCATTCTATCACCTCAGGCGTCTGTCGAAGGTTAAACCTTTTCTTTCAAGGCGTGACTTGGAGACCGTTATCCACGCTTTTATAACCTCACGCTTGGATTATTGTAACTCCCTTTTAATAGGGGTTGGACTGGGCACTCTGACACGCCTGCAACTAGTACAGAATGCTGCGGCACGGTTTTTATCTGGTAAAAGGAAATCTGAGCACATTACTCCGGTCCTGGCCTCCCTGCACTGGCTTCCAATTGAATTTAGGATTCATTTTAAAGTTCTTTTATTGGTTTTTAAATCTTTAAATGGTCTGGCACCTGCATATATGTCTGATTTGCTGAAGCCCTATGTACCCACTCGTTCGCTCCGGTCAGCTGAGCAGCTGTTGCTCTCAGTCCCCAAATCATGACTGAAACTGAGAGGAGACCGAGCGTTCTCTATTGTGGCTCCTAAGCTTTGGATAATCTTCCTCTTCACATTAGGCAATCGACATCAGTGATGGTGTTTAAATCCAGATTGAAAACGCATTTTTATGTCACGGTCTGAAGAGGCAGACCGTGCGGTGGTGTGTGTGGTGGACCCAGGTGCGAACACAAGTGAGCAGACCGGAGCAAACTTAAACTGAAAGCGAGCCTTTATTGTGGCTGATGACAGGTCTCACAACAAACAGAAACAGCGTGACTAAACTGAACCTAAACGAAACTGGGAAACAGATACTGATAAACTAAGGAGACTCAGAAAACCATGGCGATGATTGTACAGACTGGCTGCGAGAACATGGAGGGTGGAACACAGACGACGCGACACCGAGCACAGCAAGACTGAGGACTAAATACACACATGAGGAGATCAGGGGAAGTGGAGACACATGAGAACACAGTGACTAGAATGGAACATAATGACAATACAGGGGAGAGTAACACTAACTACAATGAACAAAGAACACCAGACTCTTCCAAAATAAAACAGGAAACACGCAGACAGACATGAAATGAAACATGGCATGAACTTAACCTAACTGCATAGACATGAAACATGACACGTAGACACAGAACCAGGGAGACTGAGTACAGGGGAAGATGGCAGAAATAACTACAAGAACTTGACAACATAAGAGACACAGACATAACACACATGAAGGGCAGAGAGACTAAACACAAGGGTAATATAATTACAAATGAGCTGGAATAACTTAATGAACCTAAACAAACATCCAAATAAACTAAAACTCAAACACTTGTCGCATGACCCAGGACCATGACACCACCCCCTCCAAGGGCTGGCTCCAGACAGCCCAAACCAAAAAAACGGACCACCGAGCCCGGGCGGGCGCGGGACCAGGACGGAGGGCCCAGAACTGAAACAAAACAGCTGACAGGAAAACACTGGAGCACATGACAAAAGTCAAACATAAGTCAGGGGGCCGGCCTGGAGGGCCGCAACACAACAGCCCACAGTTCATGAGTTCGGGAGGCCGGCCACGTGGAAGGAAGCGGCGTTGCGGTTCAGGAGGCCGGCCAGCTGACGGCTTGGCAGGCGCCGGCCGTGACGTGGCTTGGTAGGACCAGACGGGGCCGGTCGTGGACGTGGCTTGGCGGGCCCGGGCCACGTGCTTGGCAGGCCCCGACGAGGCAGGGGGCCGACGGGCTGCTTGGACTCTCCAGCAGACGAGGCAGGTCCAGGCGAGGGCGAGGCAGGCGAGGGCGGGGCCGCAGATGGTGGCGCTGCAGGCGACGGCGTGGGGGCCGCAGATGGTGGCGCTGCAGGCAACGAAGGCCGGACGGGCCCCTCGGACCCTCCAGCTGACGTGTGAGTGGCTTGGCAGAAGCAGAGGCGGGACAGCGAAGGCGAAGCTGGACCAGGCGACTGGTAGACGCTGCAGGCGATGGAGCCGCAGGTGGTGGCGGACGGGCTCCTCGGGCCCCCAGCTGACGTGGCAGGAGGCCGGACGGGCTCCTCGGGCCCCCAGCAGACGAGGCATGAAGCAGCGGGATGCTGCGGGTGCCGGGCTGGCACACCCGGGCATCCAGTAGCAGATGCAGGATGGGCTGCTAACTGGACAGGGAGCTGGCTGCTAACTGGACAGGGAGCTGGCTGCTAACTGGGGTAAAGGCTGAGGAAAAACAGGCTGTTGAGGCATAATCCCACACGGAGAGAGAGCAGGTGAAAAACAGTCTATAGAGCTTACTATTTAGCACAGGAGTCCATGAAGTGAGCAGTGTTAATGACCACCAGTTCTGTGCTAGCCAGCTTTAGGTTCTCAGGGTCTGCATCAGTTTTAACTGGCTTAAAGGCAAATGGCCCATCACAGGAGGAGTCGACCTAAGCTTGTTGGACCTGATCAATGGCAGTGTAAGGCTCAGAGGGGCTGGATTAGCTATACGAAACACAAGAATTGCCACCTCACCCACAAAAACAAGGCTTAGACCATTAGGGTGAGGCTCCTGGACAAACATTAAATACTCGGGTATGGACCTAACTAATGGCATGTTAGTAGCATGACTGTGATATGTTGGACAGACACATTTGCTGGAACCCGCACCCGTAGTGATCTGTGGCTTCAGAGTGATAGCTATATTGAGTTGAGAGACAGACACAGGTAAAACAGCACTTGAACCCTTAACTGCAGCAGGTGACACATCAGGCTGTGAATGAGTGGTAACACCGTTGTTCGAGGTCAAAACCTTATCTAGTGATGAGTTCACGGAAACAGGAGAAAACGGTGTCACATTAACCCTGATGTCAGCCTCCATCTCCTGATTGGAGGCAATAGTGCTGGGCAAAACAGTTCAAAATCGCCCTGTTGTTACCTTCAGGAAGACAGAATTCATGTTGTGGCATTACACAGTCCAGGTTACCATGATCTGCATTTATGTTTTCGTCTTGGCGGATTAACGTGAGTTCATGATCAGCATTTTCAGTCTTCAGTTCATCGAATATAGCAGTGGTTCCCAAACTTTTTTTTGCTGGGCCCTCTTGTTTAACAAGAAAATTGTTCGCGCCCCCCCCCCACTCCCCGCGTGCACGCACAAACACATCCTTCAACCACACACACCCATATTTTGCTCCATTGCGGTTTATTTCACACCTCAAACATTTATTAAACAATTAAGCAAATACAAATAATCTGCAATAAATTACAGGTAGTAAGAAATAAACTACCAACTCTTTTACGCTCCGTCCGCACCTACACGGGTATTTTTGAACGCGCAGCTGTTCGGGCACATGTAAACGGCGTATCGAATCACGAGAACGGAGAATTTTTAAAACTCCTTTTTTGCGTTTACGTGTGGACAAGGAATACAGAGTTTGTCACGCAATGTCAAAGGTATGTGGCTTTTTCACGTCACACTGTGCGCCACGTTATTGTTTACATGAGATGAATGGCAGATAGAGACAAAATACTGTTAATCTGACTCTGCAGGTTTTACACGCTTACATATACAGGCCATTACTGTCCCTGCATTTAGAAAGGCAGAGGCATCACGGTGTAATTATTTTACATGTAGTTGTTTTTTTTCCTGTGTAATAAATTCAACATTGCTATCAATACATTTTTCAAAAAAAAAAAAAAAAAAAAAAAAAACCCTCTACAAAATGGGTTCAAAACATAAACACTGTGGGATACTGTTTGTCCGTGATTTGAACAGCCCAGCGCTGCTCCCGATGCAGGGAAAACTAATTCTGCAGGGAGACCTACTCAGCACTTGTGCAGGTGAAACCAAAGGGAAGATATGCTTCACCATATTTTCTAGTCTTTGGCTTAGAATGAAGTTGGTTTGGAAACATATTCAGCTATGCTTCATCTCCTGCTTTGCGTTTGTGTGGGCGCCCGTGCTAGCAGTGTCCAAGCGTTGTTTTGTTTTGTTTTTTTCCCTTTTCATGCCGCGCCCCCCCTGCAATAGCTCTGCGCCCCCCCTAGGGGGCGGGCCCCACACTTTGGGAACCACTGGAATATAGGAACAGCAGCAAAGCATGGTCAACATCTCACACTCAGTTCCTTCATATTTTATGTCATGACCTGCCTCCTCTGAAATAGCCTTACTTACTATGAAAGCACAGGGGCCTTCTTCGAGTAGCTCATTGGTGAGCAGAGTAGACTCAGGAAGGGAGGCGTTAGCCACGGATAACTCAGTCTGTGATGGAACCCCAGGCACCTACATGACACAGAAGAAAACCTTCTACCCCACTCCCACACAATTAACATTAAGGTTCTGTGGAAGTCTTTTTCAACTATGAGTGTAGTGTCAGTAGGTCCCACAAGGTTACTAGGTTTGTCCATGATTATTTTGAAACAAA
>NW_020328833.1:0-33170 GCF_001858045.2 Oreochromis niloticus
AGCCAACCTCAGATCTCTACGCAGGCACATGAATGCACGTACATTTCCAGAAATAACCTCCCAAAATCAACAATTCCAAGAAATCCCACATGGCAATGCTTGCACATACATGTGATTATGCGCAGAGGTCCACCCTACCAGCCAACCTCATCTCTCGCAGGCAACACATGAATGCACGTACATTTCCAGAAATAACCTCCCAAAATCAACCAAATTCCAAGAAATCCAAACATGGCAATGCTTGCACATACATGTGATTATGCGCAGAGGTCCACCCTACCAGCCAACCTCAGATCTCTACGCAGGCACACATGAATGCAGTACATTTCCAGAATAACCTCCCAAATCAACCAAATTCAGAAATCCAAACATGGCAATGCTTGCACATACATGTGATATGCCAGAGGTCCACCTACCAGCCAACCTCAGATCTCACGCAGCACACATAATGCACGTACATTCCAGAAATAACCTCCAAAAATCAACCAAATTCCAAGAAATCCAAACATGGCAATGCTTGCACATACATGTGATCACCCTACCAGCCAACCTCAGATCTCTACGCAGGCACACATGAATGCACGTACATTTACCACATCAGAATAACCTCCCAAAAATCAACCAATTCCAAGAAATCCAAACATGGCAATGCTTGCACATACATGTGATTATGCGCAGAGGTCCACCCTACCAGCCAACCTCAGATCTCTACGCAGGCACACATGAATGCACGTACATTTCCAGAAATAACCTCCCAAAATCAACCAAATTCCAAGAAATCCAAACATGGCAATGCTTGCACATACATGTGATTATGCGCAGAGGTCCACCCTACCAGCCAACCTCAGATCTCTACGCAGGCACACATGAATGCACGTACATTTCCAGAAATAACCTCCCAAAAATCAACCAAATTCCAAGAAATCCAAACATGGCAATGCTTGCACATACATGTGATTATGCGCAGAGGTCCACCCTACCAGCCAACCTCAGATCTCTACGCAGGCACACATGAATGCACGTACATTTCCAGAAATAACCTCCCAAAATCAACCAAATTCCAAGAAATCCAAACATGGCAATGCTTGCACATACATGTGATTATGCGCAGAGGTCCACCTACCAGCCAACCTCAGATCTCTACGCAGGCACACATGAATGCACGTACATTTCCAGAAATAAATCAACCAAATTCCAAGAAATCCAAACATGGCAATGCTTGCACATACATGTGATTATGCGCAGAGGTCCACCCTACCAGCCAACCTCAGATCTCTACGCAGGCACACATGAATGCACGTACATTTCCAGAAATAACCTCCCAAAATCAACCAAATTCCAAGAAATCCAAACATGGCAATGCTTGCACATACATGTGATTATGCGCAGAGGTCCACCCTACCAGCCAACCTCAGATCTCTACGCAGGCACACATGAATGCACGTACATTTCCAGAAATAACCTCCCAAAAATCAACCAAATTCCAAGAAATCCAAACATGGCAATGCTTGCACATACATGTGATTATGCGCAGAGGTCCACCCTACCAGCCAACCTCAGATCTCTACGCAGGCACACATGAATGCACGTACATTTCCAGAAATAACCTCCCAAAATCAACCAAATTCCAAGAAATCCAAACATGGCAATGCTTGCACATACATGTGATTATGCGCAGAGGTCCACCCTACCAGCCAACCTCAGATCTCTACGCAGGCACACATGAATGCACGTACATTTCCAGAAATAACCTCCCAAAAATCAACCAAATTCCAAGAAATCCAAACATGGCAATGCTTGCACATACATGTGATTATGCGCAGAGGTCCACCCTACCAGCCAACCTCAGATCTCTACGCAGGCACACATGAATGCACGTACATTTCCAGAAATAACCTCCCAAAAATCAACCAAATTCCAAGAAATCCAAACATGGCAATGCTTGCACATACATGTGATTATGCGCAGAGGTCCACCCTACCAGCCAACCTCAGATCTCTACGCAGGCACACATGAATGCACGTACATTTCCAGAAATAACCTCCCAAAAATCAACCAAATTCCAAGAAATCCAAACATGGCAATGCTTGCACATACATGTGATTATGCGCAGAGGTCCACCCTACCAGCCAACCTCAGATCTCTACGCAGGCACACATGAATGCACGTACATTTCCAGAAATAACCTCCCAAAATCAACCAAATTCCAAGAAATCCAAACATGGCAATGCTTGCACATACATGTGATTATGCGCAGAGGTCCACCCTACCAGCCAACCTCAGATCTCTACGCAGGCACACATGAATGCACGTACATTTCCAGAAATAACCTCCCAAAAATCAACCAAATTCCAAGAAATCCAAACATGGCAATGCTTGCACATACATGTGATTATGCGCAGAGGTCCACCCTACCAGCCAACCTCAGATCTCTACGCAGGCACACATGAATGCACGTACATTTCCAGAAATAACCTCCCAAAAATCAACCAAATTCCAAGAAATCCAAACATGGCAATGCTTGCACATACATGTGATTATGCGCAGAGGTCCACCCTACCAGCCAACCTCAGATCTCTACGCAGGCACACATGAATGCACGTACATTTCCAGAAATAACCTCCCAAAATCAACCAAATTCCAAGAAATCCAAACATGGCAATGCTTGCACATACATGTGATTATGCGCAGAGGTCCACCCTACCAGCCAACCTCAGATCTCTACGCAGGCACACATGAATGCACGTACATTTCCAGAAATAACCTCCCAAAAATCAACCAAATTCCAAGAAATCCAAACATGGCAATGCTTGCACATACATGTGATTATGCGCAGAGGTCCACCCTACCAGCCAACCTCAGATCTCTACGCAGGCACACATGAATGCACGTACATTTCCAGAAATAACCTCCCAAAATCAACCAAATTCCAAGAAATCCAAACATGGCAATGCTTGCACATACATGTGATTATGCGCAGAGGTCCACCCTACCAGCCAACCTCAGATCTCTACGCAGGCACACATGAATGCACGTACATTTCCAGAAATAACCTCCCAAAAATCAACCAAATTCCAAGAAATCCAAACATGGCAATGCTTGCACATACATGTGATTATGCGCAGAGGTCCACCCTACCAGCCAACCTCAGATCTCTACGCAGGCACACATGAATGCACGTACATTTCCAGAAATAACCTCCCAAAAATCAACCAAATTCCAAGAAATCCAAACATGGCAATGCTTGCACATACATGTGATTATGCGCAGAGGTCCACCCTACCAGCCAACCTCAGATCTCTACGCAGGCACACATGAATGCACGTACATTTCCAGAAATAACCTCCCAAAATCAACCAAATTCCAAGAAATCCAAACATGGCAATGCTTGCACATACATGTGATTATGCGCAGAGGTCCACCCTACCAGCCAACCTCAGATCTCTACGCAGGCACACATGAATGCACGTACATTTCCAGAAATAACCTCCCAAAAATCAACCAAATTCCAAGAAATCCAAACATGGCAATGCTTGCACATACATGTGATTATGCGCAGAGGTCCACCCTACCAGCCAACCTCAGATCTCTACGCAGGCACACATGAATGCACGTACATTTCCAGAAATAACCTCCCAAAAATCAACCAAATTCCAAGAAATCCAAACATGGCAATGCTTGCACATACATGTGATTATGCGCAGAGGTCCACCCTACCAGCCAACCTCAGATCTCTACGCAGGCACACATGAATGCACGTACATTTCCAGAAATAACCTCCCAAAAATCAACCAAATTCCAAGAAATCCAAACATGGCAATGCTTGCACATACATGTGATTATGCGCAGAGGTCCACCCTACCAGCCAACCTCAGATCTCTACGCAGGCACACATGAATGCACGTACATTTCCAGAAATAACCTCCCAAAAATCAACCAAATTCCAAGAAATCCAAACATGGCAATGCTTGCACATACATGTGATTATGCGCAGAGGTCCACCCTACCAGCCAACCTCAGATCTCTACGCAGGCACACATGAATGCACGTACATTTCCAGAAATAACCTCCCAAAATCAACCAAATTCCAAGAAATCCAAACATGGCAATGCTTGCACATACATGTGATTATGCGCAGAGGTCCACCCTACCAGCCAACCTCAGATCTCTACGCAGGCACACATGAATGCACGTACATTTCCAGAAATAACCTCCCAAAAATCAACCAAATTCCAAGAAATCCAAACATGGCAATGCTTGCACATACATGTGATTATGCGCAGAGGTCCACCCTACCAGCCAACCTCAGATCTCTACGCAGGCACACATGAATGCACGTACATTTCCAGAAATAACCTCCCAAAAATCAACCAAATTCCAAGAAATCCAAACATGGCAATGCTTGCACATACATGTGATTATGCGCAGAGGTCCACCCTACCAGCCAACCTCAGATCTCTACGCAGGCACACATGAATGCACGTACATTTCCAGAAATAACCTCCCAAAAATCAACCAAATTCCAAGAAATCCAAACATGGCAATGCTTGCACATACATGTGATTATGCGCAGAGGTCCACCCTACCAGCCAACCTCAGATCTCTACGCAGGCACACATGAATGCACGTACATTTCCAGAAATAACCTCCCAAAAATCAACCAAATTCCAAGAAATCCAAACATGGCAATGCTTGCACATACATGTGATTATGCGCAGAGGTCCACCCTACCAGCCAACCTCAGATCTCTACGCAGGCACACATGAATGCACGTACATTTCCAGAAATAACCTCCCAAAAATCAACCAAATTCCAAGAAATCCAAACATGGCAATGCTTGCACATACATGTGATTATGCGCAGAGGTCCACCCTACCAGCCAACCTCAGATCTCTACGCAGGCACACATGAATGCACGTACATTTCCAGAAATAACCTCCCAAAAATCAACCAAATTCCAAGAAATCCAAACATGGCAATGCTTGCACATACATGTGATTATGCGCAGAGGTCCACCCTACCAGCCAACCTCAGATCTCTACGCAGGCACACATGAATGCACGTACATTTCCAGAAATAACCTCCCAAAATCAACCAAATTCCAAGAAATCCAAACATGGCAATGCTTGCACATACATGTGATTATGCGCAGAGGTCCACCCTACCAGCCAACCTCAGATCTCTACGCAGGCACACATGAATGCACGTACATTTCCAGAAATAACCTCCCAAAAATCAACCAAATTCCAAGAAATCCAAACATGGCAATGCTTGCACATACATGTGATTATGCGCAGAGGTCCACCCTACCAGCCAACCTCAGATCTCTACGCAGGCACACATGAATGCACGTACATTTCCAGAAATAACCTCCCAAAAATCAACCAAATTCCAAGAAATCCAAACATGGCAATGCTTGCACATACATGTGATTATGCGCAGAGGTCCACCCTACCAGCCAACCTCAGATCTCTACGCAGGCACACATGAATGCACGTACATTTCCAGAAATAACCTCCCAAAAATCAACCAAATTCCAAGAAATCCAAACATGGCAATGCTTGCACATACATGTGATTATGCGCAGAGGTCCACCCTACCAGCCAACCTCAGATCTCTACGCAGGCACACATGAATGCACGTACATTTCCAGAAATAACCTCCCAAAAATCAACCAAATTCCAAGAAATCCAAACATGGCAATGCTTGCACATACATGTGATTATGCGCAGAGGTCCACCCTACCAGCCAACCTCAGATCTCTACGCAGGCACACATGAATGCACGTACATTTCCAGAAATAACCTCCCAAAATCAACCAAATTCCAAGAAATCCAAACATGGCAATGCTTGCACATACATGTGATTATGCGCAGAGGTCCACCCTACCAGCCAACCTCAGATCTCTACGCAGGCACACATGAATGCACGTACATTTCCAGAAATAACCTCCCAAAAATCAACCAAATTCCAAGAAATCCAAACATGGCAATGCTTGCACATACATGTGATTATGCGCAGAGGTCCACCCTACCAGCCAACCTCAGATCTCTACGCAGGCACACATGAATGCACGTACATTTCCAGAAATAACCTCCCAAAATCAACCAAATTCCAAGAAATCCAAACATGGCAATGCTTGCACATACATGTGATTATGCGCAGAGGTCCACCCTACCAGCCAACCTCAGATCTCTACGCAGGCACACATGAATGCACGTACATTTCCAGAAATAACCTCCCAAAAATCAACCAAATTCCAAGAAATCCAAACATGGCAATGCTTGCACATACATGTGATTATGCGCAGAGGTCCACCCTACCAGCCAACCTCAGATCTCTACGCAGGCACACATGAATGCACGTACATTTCCAGAAATAACCTCCCAAAAATCAACCAAATTCCAAGAAATCCAAACATGGCAATGCTTGCACATACATGTGATTATGCGCAGAGGTCCACCCTACCAGCCAACCTCAGATCTCTACGCAGGCACACATGAATGCACGTACATTTCCAGAAATAACCTCCCAAAAATCAACCAAATTCCAAGAAATCCAAACATGGCAATGCTTGCACATACATGTGATTATGCGCAGAGGTCCACCCTACCAGCCAACCTCAGATCTCTACGCAGGCACACATGAATGCACGTACATTTCCAGAAATAACCTCCCAAAATCAACCAAATTCCAAGAAATCCAAACATGGCAATGCTTGCACATACATGTGATTATGCGCAGAGGTCCACCCTACCAGCCAACCTCAGATCTCTACGCAGGCACACATGAATGCACGTACATTTCCAGAAATAACCTCCCAAAAATCAACCAAATTCCAAGAAATCCAAACATGGCAATGCTTGCACATACATGTGATTATGCGCAGAGGTCCACCCTACCAGCCAACCTCAGATCTCTACGCAGGCACACATGAATGCACGTACATTTCCAGAAATAACCTCCCAAAAATCAACCAAATTCCAAGAAATCCAAACATGGCAATGCTTGCACATACATGTGATTATGCGCAGAGGTCCACCCTACCAGCCAACCTCAGATCTCTACGCAGGCACACATGAATGCACGTACATTTCCAGAAATAACCTCCCAAAAATCAACCAAATTCCAAGAAATCCAAACATGGCAATGCTTGCACATACATGTGATTATGCGCAGAGGTCCACCCTACCAGCCAACCTCAGATCTCTACGCAGGCACACATGAATGCACGTACATTTCCAGAAATAACCTCCCAAAAATCAACCAAATTCCAAGAAATCCAAACATGGCAATGCTTGCACATACATGTGATTATGCGCAGAGGTCCACCCTACCAGCCAACCTCAGATCTCTACGCAGGCACACATGAATGCACGTACATTTCCAGAAATAACCTCCCAAAAATCAACCAAATTCCAAGAAATCCAAACATGGCAATGCTTGCACATACATGTGATTATGCGCAGAGGTCCACCCTACCAGCCAACCTCAGATCTCTACGCAGGCACACATGAATGCACGTACATTTCCAGAAATAACCTCCCAAAAATCAACCAAATTCCAAGAAATCCAAACATGGCAATGCTTGCACATACATGTGATTATGCGCAGAGGTCCACCCTACCAGCCAACCTCAGATCTCTACGCAGGCACACATGAATGCACGTACATTTCCAGAAATAACCTCCCAAAATCAACCAAATTCCAAGAAATCCAAACATGGCAATGCTTGCACATACATGTGATTATGCGCAGAGGTCCACCCTACCAGCCAACCTCAGATCTCTACGCAGGCACACATGAATGCACGTACATTTCCAGAAATAACCTCCCAAAAATCAACCAAATTCCAAGAAATCCAAACATGGCAATGCTTGCACATACATGTGATTATGCGCAGAGGTCCACCCTACCAGCCAACCTCAGATCTCTACGCAGGCACACATGAATGCACGTACATTTCCAGAAATAACCTCCCAAAATCAACCAAATTCCAAGAAATCCAAACATGGCAATGCTTGCACATACATGTGATTATGCGCAGAGGTCCACCCTACCAGCCAACCTCAGATCTCTACGCAGGCACACATGAATGCACGTACATTTCCAGAAATAACCTCCCAAAAATCAACCAAATTCCAAGAAATCCAAACATGGCAATGCTTGCACATACATGTGATTATGCGCAGAGGTCCACCCTACCAGCCAACCTCAGATCTCTACGCAGGCACACATGAATGCACGTACATTTCCAGAAATAACCTCCCAAAAATCAACCAAATTCCAAGAAATCCAAACATGGCAATGCTTGCACATACATGTGATTATGCGCAGAGGTCCACCCTACCAGCCAACCTCAGATCTCTACGCAGGCACACATGAATGCACGTACATTTCCAGAAATAACCTCCCAAAAATCAACCAAATTCCAAGAAATCCAAACATGGCAATGCTTGCACATACATGTGATTATGCGCAGAGGTCCACCCTACCAGCCAACCTCAGATCTCTACGCAGGCACACATGAATGCACGTACATTTCCAGAAATAACCTCCCAAAAATCAACCAAATTCCAAGAAATCCAAACATGGCAATGCTTGCACATACATGTGATTATGCGCAGAGGTCCACCCTACCAGCCAACCTCAGATCTCTACGCAGGCACACATGAATGCACGTACATTTCCAGAAATAACCTCCCAAAAATCAACCAAATTCCAAGAAATCCAAACATGGCAATGCTTGCACATACATGTGATTATGCGCAGAGGTCCACCCTACCAGCCAACCTCAGATCTCTACGCAGGCACACATGAATGCACGTACATTTCCAGAAATAACCTCCCAAAAATCAACCAAATTCCAAGAAATCCAAACATGGCAATGCTTGCACATACATGTGATTATGCGCAGAGGTCCACCCTACCAGCCAACCTCAGATCTCTACGCAGGCACACATGAATGCACGTACATTTCCAGAAATAACCTCCCAAAAATCAACCAAATTCCAAGAAATCCAAACATGGCAATGCTTGCACATACATGTGATTATGCGCAGAGGTCCACCCTACCAGCCAACCTCAGATCTCTACGCAGGCACACATGAATGCACGTACATTTCCAGAAATAACCTCCCAAAAATCAACCAAATTCCAAGAAATCCAAACATGGCAATGCTTGCACATACATGTGATTATGCGCAGAGGTCCACCCTACCAGCCAACCTCAGATCTCTACGCAGGCACACATGAATGCACGTACATTTCCAGAAATAACCTCCCAAAAATCAACCAAATTCCAAGAAATCCAAACATGGCAATGCTTGCACATACATGTGATTATGCGCAGAGGTCCACCCTACCAGCCAACCTCAGATCTCTACGCAGGCACACATGAATGCACGTACATTTCCAGAAATAACCTCCCAAAATCAACCAAATTCCAAGAAATCCAAACATGGCAATGCTTGCACATACATGTGATTATGCGCAGAGGTCCACCCTACCAGCCAACCTCAGATCTCTACGCAGGCACACATGAATGCACGTACATTTCCAGAAATAACCTCCCAAAAATCAACCAAATTCCAAGAAATCCAAACATGGCAATGCTTGCACATACATGTGATTATGCGCAGAGGTCCACCCTACCAGCCAACCTCAGATCTCTACGCAGGCACACATGAATGCACGTACATTTCCAGAAATAACCTCCCAAAAATCAACCAAATTCCAAGAAATCCAAACATGGCAATGCTTGCACATACATGTGATTATGCGCAGAGGTCCACCCTACCAGCCAACCTCAGATCTCTACGCAGGCACACATGAATGCACGTACATTTCCAGAAATAACCTCCCAAAAATCAACCAAATTCCAAGAAATCCAAACATGGCAATGCTTGCACATACATGTGATTATGCGCAGAGGTCCACCCTACCAGCCAACCTCAGATCTCTACGCAGGCACACATGAATGCACGTACATTTCCAGAAATAACCTCCCAAAAATCAACCAAATTCCAAGAAATCCAAACATGGCAATGCTTGCACATACATGTGATTATGCGCAGAGGTCCACCCTACCAGCCAACCTCAGATCTCTACGCAGGCACACATGAATGCACGTACATTTCCAGAAATAACCTCCCAAAAATCAACCAAATTCCAAGAAATCCAAACATGGCAATGCTTGCACATACATGTGATTATGCGCAGAGGTCCACCCTACCAGCCAACCTCAGATCTCTACGCAGGCACACATGAATGCACGTACATTTCCAGAAATAACCTCCCAAAAATCAACCAAATTCCAAGAAATCCAAACATGGCAATGCTTGCACATACATGTGATTATGCGCAGAGGTCCACCCTACCAGCCAACCTCAGATCTCTACGCAGGCACACATGAATGCACGTACATTTCCAGAAATAACCTCCCAAAATCAACCAAATTCCAAGAAATCCAAACATGGCAATGCTTGCACATACATGTGATTATGCGCAGAGGTCCACCCTACCAGCCAACCTCAGATCTCTACGCAGGCACACATGAATGCACGTACATTTCCAGAAATAACCTCCCAAAAATCAACCAAATTCCAAGAAATCCAAACATGGCAATGCTTGCACATACATGTGATTATGCGCAGAGGTCCACCCTACCAGCCAACCTCAGATCTCTACGCAGGCACACATGAATGCACGTACATTTCCAGAAATAACCTCCCAAAAATCAACCAAATTCCAAGAAATCCAAACATGGCAATGCTTGCACATACATGTGATTATGCGCAGAGGTCCACCCTACCAGCCAACCTCAGATCTCTACGCAGGCACACATGAATGCACGTACATTTCCAGAAATAACCTCCCAAAAATCAACCAAATTCCAAGAAATCCAAACATGGCAATGCTTGCACATACATGTGATTATGCGCAGAGGTCCACCCTACCAGCCAACCTCAGATCTCTACGCAGGCACACATGAATGCACGTACATTTCCAGAAATAACCTCCCAAAAATCAACCAAATTCCAAGAAATCCAAACATGGCAATGCTTGCACATACATGTGATTATGCGCAGAGGTCCACCCTACCAGCCAACCTCAGATCTCTACGCAGGCACACATGAATGCACGTACATTTCCAGAAATAACCTCCCAAAAATCAACCAAATTCCAAGAAATCCAAACATGGCAATGCTTGCACATACATGTGATTATGCGCAGAGGTCCACCCTACCAGCCAACCTCAGATCTCTACGCAGGCACACATGAATGCACGTACATTTCCAGAAATAACCTCCCAAAATCAACCAAATTCCAAGAAATCCAAACATGGCAATGCTTGCACATACATGTGATTATGCGCAGAGGTCCACCCTACCAGCCAACCTCAGATCTCTACGCAGGCACACATGAATGCACGTACATTTCCAGAAATAACCTCCCAAAAATCAACCAAATTCCAAGAAATCCAAACATGGCAATGCTTGCACATACATGTGATTATGCGCAGAGGTCCACCCTACCAGCCAACCTCAGATCTCTACGCAGGCACACATGAATGCACGTACATTTCCAGAAATAACCTCCCAAAAATCAACCAAATTCCAAGAAATCCAAACATGGCAATGCTTGCACATACATGTGATTATGCGCAGAGGTCCACCCTACCAGCCAACCTCAGATCTCTACGCAGGCACACATGAATGCACGTACATTTCCAGAAATAACCTCCCAAAATCAACCAAATTCCAAGAAATCCAAACATGGCAATGCTTGCACATACATGTGATTATGCGCAGAGGTCCACCCTACCAGCCAACCTCAGATCTCTACGCAGGCACACATGAATGCACGTACATTTCCAGAAATAACCTCCCAAAAATCAACCAAATTCCAAGAAATCCAAACATGGCAATGCTTGCACATACATGTGATTATGCGCAGAGGTCCACCCTACCAGCCAACCTCAGATCTCTACGCAGGCACACATGAATGCACGTACATTTCCAGAAATAACCTCCCAAAAATCAACCAAATTCCAAGAAATCCAAACATGGCAATGCTTGCACATACATGTGATTATGCGCAGAGGTCCACCCTACCAGCCAACCTCAGATCTCTACGCAGGCACACATGAATGCACGTACATTTCCAGAAATAACCTCCCAAAAATCAACCAAATTCCAAGAAATCCAAACATGGCAATGCTTGCACATACATGTGATTATGCGCAGAGGTCCACCCTACCAGCCAACCTCAGATCTCTACGCAGGCACACATGAATGCACGTACATTTCCAGAAATAACCTCCCAAAAATCAACCAAATTCCAAGAAATCCAAACATGGCAATGCTTGCACATACATGTGATTATGCGCAGAGGTCCACCCTACCAGCCAACCTCAGATCTCTACGCAGGCACACATGAATGCACGTACATTTCCAGAAATAACCTCCCAAAAATCAACCAAATTCCAAGAAATCCAAACATGGCAATGCTTGCACATACATGTGATTATGCGCAGAGGTCCACCCTACCAGCCAACCTCAGATCTCTACGCAGGCACACATGAATGCACGTACATTTCCAGAAATAACCTCCCAAAAATCAACCAAATTCCAAGAAATCCAAACATGGCAATGCTTGCACATACATGTGATTATGCGCAGAGGTCCACCCTACCAGCCAACCTCAGATCTCTACGCAGGCACACATGAATGCACGTACATTTCCAGAAATAACCTCCCAAAAATCAACCAAATTCCAAGAAATCCAAACATGGCAATGCTTGCACATACATGTGATTATGCGCAGAGGTCCACCCTACCAGCCAACCTCAGATCTCTACGCAGGCACACATGAATGCACGTACATTTCCAGAAATAACCTCCCAAAAATCAACCAAATTCCAAGAAATCCAAACATGGCAATGCTTGCACATACATGTGATTATGCGCAGAGGTCCACCCTACCAGCCAACCTCAGATCTCTACGCAGGCACACATGAATGCACGTACATTTCCAGAAATAACCTCCCAAAATCAACCAAATTCCAAGAAATCCAAACATGGCAATGCTTGCACATACATGTGATTATGCGCAGAGGTCCACCCTACCAGCCAACCTCAGATCTCTACGCAGGCACACATGAATGCACGTACATTTCCAGAAATAACCTCCCAAAAATCAACCAAATTCCAAGAAATCCAAACATGGCAATGCTTGCACATACATGTGATTATGCGCAGAGGTCCACCCTACCAGCCAACCTCAGATCTCTACGCAGGCACACATGAATGCACGTACATTTCCAGAAATAACCTCCCAAAAATCAACCAAATTCCAAGAAATCCAAACATGGCAATGCTTGCACATACATGTGATTATGCGCAGAGGTCCACCCTACCAGCCAACCTCAGATCTCTACGCAGGCACACATGAATGCACGTACATTTCCAGAAATAACCTCCCAAAAATCAACCAAATTCCAAGAAATCCAAACATGGCAATGCTTGCACATACATGTGATTATGCGCAGAGGTCCACCCTACCAGCCAACCTCAGATCTCTACGCAGGCACACATGAATGCACGTACATTTCCAGAAATAACCTCCCAAAAATCAACCAAATTCCAAGAAATCCAAACATGGCAATGCTTGCACATACATGTGATTATGCGCAGAGGTCCACCCTACCAGCCAACCTCAGATCTCTACGCAGGCACACATGAATGCACGTACATTTACCACCAGAAATAACCTCCCAAAATCAACCAAATTCCAAGAAATCCAAACATGGCAATGCTTGCACATACATGTGATTATGCGCAGAGGTCCACCCTACCAGCCAACCTCAGATCTCTACGCAGGCACACATGAATGCACGTACATTTCCAGAAATAACCTCCCAAAAATCAACCAAATTCCAAGAAATCCAAACATGGCAATGCTTGCACATACATGTGATTATGCGCAGAGGTCCACCCTACCAGCCAACCTCAGATCTCTACGCAGGCACACATGAATGCACGTACATTTCCAGAAATAACCTCCCAAAATCAACCAAATTCCAAGAAATCCAAACATGGCAATGCTTGCACATACATGTGATTATGCGCAGAGGTCCACCCTACCAGCCAACCTCAGATCTCTACGCAGGCACACATGAATGCACGTACATTTCCAGAAATAACCTCCCAAAAATCAACCAAATTCCAAGAAATCCAAACATGGCAATGCTTGCACATACATGTGATTATGCGCAGAGGTCCACCCTACCAGCCAACCTCAGATCTCTACGCAGGCACACATGAATGCACGTACATTTCCAGAAATAACCTCCCAAAATCAACCAAATTCCAAGAAATCCAAACATGGCAATGCTTGCACATACATGTGATTATGCGCAGAGGTCCACCCTACCAGCCAACCTCAGATCTCTACGCAGGCACACATGAATGCACGTACATTTCCAGAAATAACCTCCCAAAAATCAACCAAATTCCAAGAAATCCAAACATGGCAATGCTTGCACATACATGTGATTATGCGCAGAGGTCCACCCTACCAGCCAACCTCAGATCTCTACGCAGGCACACATGAATGCACGTACATTTCCAGAAATAACCTCCCAAAAATCAACCAAATTCCAAGAAATCCAAACATGGCAATGCTTGCACATACATGTGATTATGCGCAGAGGTCCACCCTACCAGCCAACCTCAGATCTCTACGCAGGCACACATGAATGCACGTACATTTCCAGAAATAACCTCCCAAAAATCAACCAAATTCCAAGAAATCCAAACATGGCAATGCTTGCACATACATGTGATTATGCGCAGAGGTCCACCCTACCAGCCAACCTCAGATCTCTACGCAGGCACACATGAATGCACGTACATTTCCAGAAATAACCTCCCAAAATCAACCAAATTCCAAGAAATCCAAACATGGCAATGCTTGCACATACATGTGATTATGCGCAGAGGTCCACCCTACCAGCCAACCTCAGATCTCTACGCAGGCACACATGAATGCACGTACATTTCCAGAAATAACCTCCCAAAAATCAACCAAATTCCAAGAAATCCAAACATGGCAATGCTTGCACATACATGTGATTATGCGCAGAGGTCCACCCTACCAGCCAACCTCAGATCTCTACGCAGGCACACATGAATGCACGTACATTTCCAGAAATAACCTCCCAAAAATCAACCAAATTCCAAGAAATCCAAACATGGCAATGCTTGCACATACATGTGATTATGCGCAGAGGTCCACCCTACCAGCCAACCTCAGATCTCTACGCAGGCACACATGAATGCACGTACATTTCCAGAAATAACCTCCCAAAAATCAACCAAATTCCAAGAAATCCAAACATGGCAATGCTTGCACATACATGTGATTATGCGCAGAGGTCCACCCTACCAGCCAACCTCAGATCTCTACGCAGGCACACATGAATGCACGTACATTTCCAGAAATAACCTCCCAAAAATCAACCAAATTCCAAGAAATCCAAACATGGCAATGCTTGCACATACATGTGATTATGCGCAGAGGTCCACCCTACCAGCCAACCTCAGATCTCTACGCAGGCACACATGAATGCACGTACATTTCCAGAAATAACCTCCCAAAAATCAACCAAATTCCAAGAAATCCAAACATGGCAATGCTTGCACATACATGTGATTATGCGCAGAGGTCCACCCTACCAGCCAACCTCAGATCTCTACGCAGGCACACATGAATGCACGTACATTTCCAGAAATAACCTCCCAAAAATCAACCAAATTCCAAGAAATCCAAACATGGCAATGCTTGCACATACATGTGATTATGCGCAGAGGTCCACCCTACCAGCCAACCTCAGATCTCTACGCAGGCACACATGAATGCACGTACATTTCCAGAAATAACCTCCCAAAAATCAACCAAATTCCAAGAAATCCAAACATGGCAATGCTTGCACATACATGTGATTATGCGCAGAGGTCCACCCTACCAGCCAACCTCAGATCTCTACGCAGGCACACATGAATGCACGTACATTTCCAGAAATAACCTCCCAAAATCAACCAAATTCCAAGAAATCCAAACATGGCAATGCTTGCACATACATGTGATTATGCGCAGAGGTCCACCCTACCAGCCAACCTCAGATCTCTACGCAGGCACACATGAATGCACGTACATTTCCAGAAATAACCTCCCAAAAATCAACCAAATTCCAAGAAATCCAAACATGGCAATGCTTGCACATACATGTGATTATGCGCAGAGGTCCACCCTACCAGCCAACCTCAGATCTCTACGCAGGCACACATGAATGCACGTACATTTCCAGAAATAACCTCCCAAAAATCAACCAAATTCCAAGAAATCCAAACATGGCAATGCTTGCACATACATGTGATTATGCGCAGAGGTCCACCCTACCAGCCAACCTCAGATCTCTACGCAGGCACACATGAATGCACGTACATTTCCAGAAATAACCTCCCAAAAATCAACCAAATTCCAAGAAATCCAAACATGGCAATGCTTGCACATACATGTGATTATGCGCAGAGGTCCACCCTACCAGCCAACCTCAGATCTCTACGCAGGCACACATGAATGCACGTACATTTCCAGAAATAACCTCCCAAAAATCAACCAAATTCCAAGAAATCCAAACATGGCAATGCTTGCACATACATGTGATTATGCGCAGAGGTCCACCCTACCAGCCAACCTCAGATCTCTACGCAGGCACACATGAATGCACGTACATTTCCAGAAATAACCTCCCAAAAATCAACCAAATTCCAAGAAATCCAAACATGGCAATGCTTGCACATACATGTGATTATGCGCAGAGGTCCACCCTACCAGCCAACCTCAGATCTCTACGCAGGCACACATGAATGCACGTACATTTCCAGAAATAACCTCCCAAAAATCAACCAAATTCCAAGAAATCCAAACATGGCAATGCTTGCACATACATGTGATTATGCGCAGAGGTCCACCCTACCAGCCAACCTCAGATCTCTACGCAGGCACACATGAATGCACGTACATTTCCAGAAATAACCTCCCAAAAATCAACCAAATTCCAAGAAATCCAAACATGGCAATGCTTGCACATACATGTGATTATGCGCAGAGGTCCACCCTACCAGCCAACCTCAGATCTCTACGCAGGCACACATGAATGCACGTACATTTCCAGAAATAACCTCCCAAAAATCAACCAAATTCCAAGAAATCCAAACATGGCAATGCTTGCACATACATGTGATTATGCGCAGAGGTCCACCCTACCAGCCAACCTCAGATCTCTACGCAGGCACACATGAATGCACGTACATTTCCAGAAATAACCTCCCAAAAATCAACCAAATTCCAAGAAATCCAAACATGGCAATGCTTGCACATACATGTGATTATGCGCAGAGGTCCACCCTACCAGCCAACCTCAGATCTCTACGCAGGCACACATGAATGCACGTACATTTCCAGAAATAACCTCCCAAAAATCAACCAAATTCCAAGAAATCCAAACATGGCAATGCTTGCACATACATGTGATTATGCGCAGAGGTCCACCCTACCAGCCAACCTCAGATCTCTACGCAGGCACACATGAATGCACGTACATTTCCAGAAATAACCTCCCAAAAATCAACCAAATTCCAAGAAATCCAAACATGGCAATGCTTGCACATACATGTGATTATGCGCAGAGGTCCACCCTACCAGCCAACCTCAGATCTCTACGCAGGCACACATGAATGCACGTACATTTCCAGAAATAACCTCCCAAAAATCAACCAAATTCCAAGAAATCCAAACATGGCAATGCTTGCACATACATGTGATTATGCGCAGAGGTCCACCCTACCAGCCAACCTCAGATCTCTACGCAGGCACACATGAATGCACGTACATTTCCAGAAATAACCTCCCAAAAATCAACCAAATTCCAAGAAATCCAAACATGGCAATGCTTGCACATACATGTGATTATGCGCAGAGGTCCACCCTACCAGCCAACCTCAGATCTCTACGCAGGCACACATGAATGCACGTACATTTCCAGAAATAACCTCCCAAAAATCAACCAAATTCCAAGAAATCCAAACATGGCAATGCTTGCACATACATGTGATTATGCGCAGAGGTCCACCCTACCAGCCAACCTCAGATCTCTACGCAGGCACACATGAATGCACGTACATTTCCAGAAATAACCTCCCAAAAATCAACCAAATTCCAAGAAATCCAAACATGGCAATGCTTGCACATACATGTGATTATGCGCAGAGGTCCACCCTACCAGCCAACCTCAGATCTCTACGCAGGCACACATGAATGCACGTACATTTCCAGAAATAACCTCCCAAAAATCAACCAAATTCCAAGAAATCCAAACATGGCAATGCTTGCACATACATGTGATTATGCGCAGAGGTCCACCCTACCAGCCAACCTCAGATCTCTACGCAGGCACACATGAATGCACGTACATTTCCAGAAATAACCTCCCAAAAATCAACCAAATTCCAAGAAATCCAAACATGGCAATGCTTGCACATACATGTGATTATGCGCAGAGGTCCACCCTACCAGCCAACCTCAGATCTCTACGCAGGCACACATGAATGCACGTACATTACATCCAGAAATAACCTCCCAAAAATCAACCAAATTCCAAGAAATCCAAACATGGCAATGCTTGCACATACATGTGATTATGCGCAGAGGTCCACCCTACCAGCCAACCTCAGATCTCTACGCAGGCACACATGAATGCACGTACATTTCCAGAAATAACCTCCCAAAAATCAACCAAATTCCAAGAAATCCAAACATGGCAATGCTTGCACATACATGTGATTATGCGCAGAGGTCCACCCTACCAGCCAACCTCAGATCTCTACGCAGGCACACATGAATGCACGTACATTTCCAGAAATAACCTCCCAAAATCAACCAAATTCCAAGAAATCCAAACATGGCAATGCTTGCACATACATGTGATTATGCGCAGAGGTCCACCCTACCAGCCAACCTCAGATCTCTACGCAGGCACACATGAATGCACGTACATTTCCAGAAATAACCTCCCAAAAATCAACCAAATTCCAAGAAATCCAAACATGGCAATGCTTGCACATACATGTGATTATGCGCAGAGGTCCACCCTACCAGCCAACCTCAGATCTCTACGCAGGCACACATGAATGCACGTACATTTCCAGAAATAACCTCCCAAAAATCAACCAAATTCCAAGAAATCCAAACATGGCAATGCTTGCACATACATGTGATTATGCGCAGAGGTCCACCCTACCAGCCAACCTCAGATCTCTACGCAGGCACACATGAATGCACGTACATTTCCAGAAATAACCTCCCAAAAATCAACCAAATTCCAAGAAATCCAAACATGGCAATGCTTGCACATACATGTGATTATGCGCAGAGGTCCACCCTACCAGCCAACCTCAGATCTCTACGCAGGCACACATGAATGCACGTACATTTCCAGAAATAACCTCCCAAAAATCAACCAAATTCCAAGAAATCCAAACATGGCAATGCTTGCACATACATGTGATTATGCGCAGAGGTCCACCCTACCAGCCAACCTCAGATCTCTACGCAGGCACACATGAATGCACGTACATTTCCAGAAATAACCTCCCAAAAATCAACCAAATTCCAAGAAATCCAAACATGGCAATGCTTGCACATACATGTGATTATGCGCAGAGGTCCACCCTACCAGCCAACCTCAGATCTCTACGCAGGCACACATGAATGCACGTACATTTCCAGAAATAACCTCCCAAAAATCAACCAAATTCCAAGAAATCCAAACATGGCAATGCTTGCACATACATGTGATTATGCGCAGAGGTCCACCCTACCAGCCAACCTCAGATCTCTACGCAGGCACACATGAATGCACGTACATTTCCAGAAATAACCTCCCAAAAATCAACCAAATTCCAAGAAATCCAAACATGGCAATGCTTGCACATACATGTGATTATGCGCAGAGGTCCACCCTACCAGCCAACCTCAGATCTCTACGCAGGCACACATGAATGCACGTACATTTCCAGAAATAACCTCCCAAAAATCAACCAAATTCCAAGAAATCCAAACATGGCAATGCTTGCACATACATGTGATTATGCGCAGAGGTCCACCCTACCAGCCAACCTCAGATCTCTACGCAGGCACACATGAATGCACGTACATTTCCAGAAATAACCTCCCAAAAATCAACCAAATTCCAAGAAATCCAAACATGGCAATGCTTGCACATACATGTGATTATGCGCAGAGGTCCACCCTACCAGCCAACCTCAGATCTCTACGCAGGCACACATGAATGCACGTACATTTCCAGAAATAACCTCCCAAAAATCAACCAAATTCCAAGAAATCCAAACATGGCAATGCTTGCACATACATGTGATTATGCGCAGAGGTCCACCCTACCAGCCAACCTCAGATCTCTACGCAGGCACACATGAATGCACGTACATTTCCAGAAATAACCTCCCAAAAATCAACCAAATTCCAAGAAATCCAAACATGGCAATGCTTGCACATACATGTGATTATGCGCAGAGGTCCACCCTACCAGCCAACCTCAGATCTCTACGCAGGCACACATGAATGCACGTACATTTCCAGAAATAACCTCCCAAAAATCAACCAAATTCCAAGAAATCCAAACATGGCAATGCTTGCACATACATGTGATTATGCGCAGAGGTCCACCCTACCAGCCAACCTCAGATCTCTACGCAGGCACACATGAATGCACGTACATTTCCAGAAATAACCTCCCAAAAATCAACCAAATTCCAAGAAATCCAAACATGGCAATGCTTGCACATACATGTGATTATGCGCAGAGGTCCACCCTACCAGCCAACCTCAGATCTCTACGCAGGCACACATGAATGCACGTACATTTCCAGAAATAACCTCCCAAAAATCAACCAAATTCCAAGAAATCCAAACATGGCAATGCTTGCACATACATGTGATTATGCGCAGAGGTCCACCCTACCAGCCAACCTCAGATCTCTACGCAGGCACACATGAATGCACGTACATTTCCAGAAATAACCTCCCAAAAATCAACCAAATTCCAAGAAATCCAAACATGGCAATGCTTGCACATACATGTGATTATGCGCAGAGGTCCACCCTACCAGCCAACCTCAGATCTCTACGCAGGCACACATGAATGCACGTACATTTCCAGAAATAACCTCCCAAAAATCAACCAAATTCCAAGAAATCCAAACATGGCAATGCTTGCACATACATGTGATTATGCGCAGAGGTCCACCCTACCAGCCAACCTCAGATCTCTACGCAGGCACACATGAATGCACGTACATTTCCAGAAATAACCTCCCAAAAATCAACCAAATTCCAAGAAATCCAAACATGGCAATGCTTGCACATACATGTGATTATGCGCAGAGGTCCACCCTACCAGCCAACCTCAGATCTCTACGCAGGCACACATGAATGCACGTACATTTCCAGAAATAACCTCCCAAAAATCAACCAAATTCCAAGAAATCCAAACATGGCAATGCTTGCACATACATGTGATTATGCGCAGAGGTCCACCCTACCAGCCAACCTCAGATCTCTACGCAGGCACACATGAATGCACGTACATTTCCAGAAATAACCTCCCAAAAATCAACCAAATTCCAAGAAATCCAAACATGGCAATGCTTGCACATACATGTGATTATGCGCAGAGGTCCACCCTACCAGCCAACCTCAGATCTCTACGCAGGCACACATGAATGCACGTACATTTCCAGAAATAACCTCCCAAAAATCAACCAAATTCCAAGAAATCCAAACATGGCAATGCTTGCACATACATGTGATTATGCGCAGAGGTCCACCCTACCAGCCAACCTCAGATCTCTACGCAGGCACACATGAATGCACGTACATTTCCAGAAATAACCTCCCAAAAATCAACCAAATTCCAAGAAATCCAAACATGGCAATGCTTGCACATACATGTGATTATGCGCAGAGGTCCACCCTACCAGCCAACCTCAGATCTCTACGCAGGCACACATGAATGCACGTACATTTCCAGAAATAACCTCCCAAAAATCAACCAAATTCCAAGAAATCCAAACATGGCAATGCTTGCACATACATGTGATTATGCGCAGAGGTCCACCCTACCAGCCAACCTCAGATCTCTACGCAGGCACACATGAATGCACGTACATTTCCAGAAATAACCTCCCAAAAATCAACCAAATTCCAAGAAATCCAAACATGGCAATGCTTGCACATACATGTGATTATGCGCAGAGGTCCACCCTACCAGCCAACCTCAGATCTCTACGCAGGCACACATGAATGCACGTACATTTCCAGAAATAACCTCCCAAAAATCAACCAAATTCCAAGAAATCCAAACATGGCAATGCTTGCACATACATGTGATTATGCGCAGAGGTCCACCCTACCAGCCAACCTCAGATCTCTACGCAGGCACACATGAATGCACGTACATTTCCAGAAATAACCTCCCAAAAATCAACCAAATTCCAAGAAATCCAAACATGGCAATGCTTGCACATACATGTGATTATGCGCAGAGGTCCACCCTACCAGCCAACCTCAGATCTCTACGCAGGCACACATGAATGCACGTACATTTCCAGAAATAACCTCCCAAAAATCAACCAAATTCCAAGAAATCCAAACATGGCAATGCTTGCACATACATGTGATTATGCGCAGAGGTCCACCCTACCAGCCAACCTCAGATCTCTACGCAGGCACACATGAATGCACGTACATTTCCAGAAATAACCTCCCAAAAATCAACCAAATTCCAAGAAATCCAAACATGGCAATGCTTGCACATACATGTGATTATGCGCAGAGGTCCACCCTACCAGCCAACCTCAGATCTCTACGCAGGCACACATGAATGCACGTACATTTCCAGAAATAACCTCCCAAAAATCAACCAAATTCCAAGAAATCCAAACATGGCAATGCTTGCACATACATGTGATTATGCGCAGAGGTCCACCCTACCAGCCAACCTCAGATCTCTACGCAGGCACACATGAATGCACGTACATTTCCAGAAATAACCTCCCAAAAATCAACCAAATTCCAAGAAATCCAAACATGGCAATGCTTGCACATACATGTGATTATGCGCAGAGGTCCACCCTACCAGCCAACCTCAGATCTCTACGCAGGCACACATGAATGCACGTACATTTCCAGAAATAACCTCCCAAAAATCAACCAAATTCCAAGAAATCCAAACATGGCAATGCTTGCACATACATGTGATTATGCGCAGAGGTCCACCCTACCAGCCAACCTCAGATCTCTACGCAGGCACACATGAATGCACGTACATTTCCAGAAATAACCTCCCAAAAATCAACCAAATTCCAAGAAATCCAAACATGGCAATGCTTGCACATACATGTGATTATGCGCAGAGGTCCACCCTACCAGCCAACCTCAGATCTCTACGCAGGCACACATGAATGCACGTACATTTCCAGAAATAACCTCCCAAAAATCAACCAAATTCCAAGAAATCCAAACATGGCAATGCTTGCACATACATGTGATTATGCGCAGAGGTCCACCCTACCAGCCAACCTCAGATCTCTACGCAGGCACACATGAATGCACGTACATTTCCAGAAATAACCTCCCAAAAATCAACCAAATTCCAAGAAATCCAAACATGGCAATGCTTGCACATACATGTGATTATGCGCAGAGGTCCACCCTACCAGCCAACCTCAGATCTCTACGCAGGCACACATGAATGCACGTACATTTCCAGAAATAACCTCCCAAAAATCAACCAAATTCCAAGAAATCCAAACATGGCAATGCTTGCACATACATGTGATTATGCGCAGAGGTCCACCCTACCAGCCAACCTCAGATCTCTACGCAGGCACACATGAATGCACGTACATTTCCAGAAATAACCTCCCAAAAATCAACCAAATTCCAAGAAATCCAAACATGGCAATGCTTGCACATACATGTGATTATGCGCAGAGGTCCACCCTACCAGCCAACCTCAGATCTCTACGCAGGCACACATGAATGCACGTACATTTCCAGAAATAACCTCCCAAAAATCAACCAAATTCCAAGAAATCCAAACATGGCAATGCTTGCACATACATGTGATTATGCGCAGAGGTCCACCCTACCAGCCAACCTCAGATCTCTACGCAGGCACACATGAATGCACGTACATTTCCAGAAATAACCTCCCAAAAATCAACCAAATTCCAAGAAATCCAAACATGGCAATGCTTGCACATACATGTGATTATGCGCAGAGGTCCACCCTACCAGCCAACCTCAGATCTCTACGCAGGCACACATGAATGCACGTACATTTCCAGAAATAACCTCCCAAAAATCAACCAAATTCCAAGAAATCCAAACATGGCAATGCTTGCACATACATGTGATTATGCGCAGAGGTCCACCCTACCAGCCAACCTCAGATCTCTACGCAGGCACACATGAATGCACGTACATTTCCAGAAATAACCTCCCAAAAATCAACCAAATTCCAAGAAATCCAAACATGGCAATGCTTGCACATACATGTGATTATGCGCAGAGGTCCACCCTACCAGCCAACCTCAGATCTCTACGCAGGCACACATGAATGCACGTACATTTCCAGAAATAACCTCCCAAAAATCAACCAAATTCCAAGAAATCCAAACATGGCAATGCTTGCACATACATGTGATTATGCGCAGAGGTCCACCCTACCAGCCAACCTCAGATCTCTACGCAGGCACACATGAATGCACGTACATTTCCAGAAATAACCTCCCAAAAATCAACCAAATTCCAAGAAATCCAAACATGGCAATGCTTGCACATACATGTGATTATGCGCAGAGGTCCACCCTACCAGCCAACCTCAGATCTCTACGCAGGCACACATGAATGCACGTACATTTCCAGAAATAACCTCCCAAAAATCAACCAAATTCCAAGAAATCCAAACATGGCAATGCTTGCACATACATGTGATTATGCGCAGAGGTCCACCCTACCAGCCAACCTCAGATCTCTACGCAGGCACACATGAATGCACGTACATTTCCAGAAATAACCTCCCAAAAATCAACCAAATTCCAAGAAATCCAAACATGGCAATGCTTGCACATACATGTGATTATGCGCAGAGGTCCACCCTACCAGCCAACCTCAGATCTCTACGCAGGCACACATGAATGCACGTACATTTCCAGAAATAACCTCCCAAAAATCAACCAAATTCCAAGAAATCCAAACATGGCAATGCTTGCACATACATGTGATTATGCGCAGAGGTCCACCCTACCAGCCAACCTCAGATCTCTACGCAGGCACACATGAATGCACGTACATTTCCAGAAATAACCTCCCAAAAATCAACCAAATTCCAAGAAATCCAAACATGGCAATGCTTGCACATACATGTGATTATGCGCAGAGGTCCACCCTACCAGCCAACCTCAGATCTCTACGCAGGCACACATGAATGCACGTACATTTCCAGAAATAACCTCCCAAAAATCAACCAAATTCCAAGAAATCCAAACATGGCAATGCTTGCACATACATGTGATTATGCGCAGAGGTCCACCCTACCAGCCAACCTCAGATCTCTACGCAGGCACACATGAATGCACGTACATTTCCAGAAATAACCTCCCAAAAATCAACCAAATTCCAAGAAATCCAAACATGGCAATGCTTGCACATACATGTGATTATGCGCAGAGGTCCACCCTACCAGCCAACCTCAGATCTCTACGCAGGCACACATGAATGCACGTACATTTCCAGAAATAACCTCCCAAAAATCAACCAAATTCCAAGAAATCCAAACATGGCAATGCTTGCACATACATGTGATTATGCGCAGAGGTCCACCCTACCAGCCAACCTCAGATCTCTACGCAGGCACACATGAATGCACGTACATTTCCAGAAATAACCTCCCAAAAATCAACCAAATTCCAAGAAATCCAAACATGGCAATGCTTGCACATACATGTGATTATGCGCAGAGGTCCACCCTACCAGCCAACCTCAGATCTCTACGCAGGCACACATGAATGCACGTACATTTCCAGAAATAACCTCCCAAAAATCAACCAAATTCCAAGAAATCCAAACATGGCAATGCTTGCACATACATGTGATTATGCGCAGAGGTCCACCCTACCAGCCAACCTCAGATCTCTACGCAGGCACACATGAATGCACGTACATTTCCAGAAATAACCTCCCAAAATCAACCAAATTCCAAGAAATCCAAACATGGCAATGCTTGCACATACATGTGATTATGCGCAGAGGTCCACCCTACCAGCCAACCTCAGATCTCTACGCAGGCACACATGAATGCACGTACATTTCCAGAAATAACCTCCCAAAAATCAACCAAATTCCAAGAAATCCAAACATGGCAATGCTTGCACATACATGTGATTATGCGCAGAGGTCCACCCTACCAGCCAACCTCAGATCTCTACGCAGGCACACATGAATGCACGTACATTTCCAGAAATAACCTCCCAAAAATCAACCAAATTCCAAGAAATCCAAACATGGCAATGCTTGCACATACATGTGATTATGCGCAGAGGTCCACCCTACCAGCCAACCTCAGATCTCTACGCAGGCACACATGAATGCACGTACATTTCCAGAAATAACCTCCCAAAAATCAACCAAATTCCAAGAAATCCAAACATGGCAATGCTTGCACATACATGTGATTATGCGCAGAGGTCCACCCTACCAGCCAACCTCAGATCTCTACGCAGGCACACATGAATGCACGTACATTTCCAGAAATAACCTCCCAAAAATCAACCAAATTCCAAGAAATCCAAACATGGCAATGCTTGCACATACATGTGATTATGCGCAGAGGTCCACCCTACCAGCCAACCTCAGATCTCTACGCAGGCACACATGAATGCACGTACATTTCCAGAAATAACCTCCCAAAAATCAACCAAATTCCAAGAAATCCAAACATGGCAATGCTTGCACATACATGTGATTATGCGCAGAGGTCCACCCTACCAGCCAACCTCAGATCTCTACGCAGGCACACATGAATGCACGTACATTTCCAGAAATAACCTCCCAAAAATCAACCAAATTCCAAGAAATCCAAACATGGCAATGCTTGCACATACATGTGATTATGCGCAGAGGTCCACCCTACCAGCCAACCTCAGATCTCTACGCAGGCACACATGAATGCACGTACATTTCCAGAAATAACCTCCCAAAAATCAACCAAATTCCAAGAAATCCAAACATGGCAATGCTTGCACATACATGTGATTATGCGCAGAGGTCCACCCTACCAGCCAACCTCAGATCTCTACGCAGGCACACATGAATGCACGTACATTTCCAGAAATAACCTCCCAAAAATCAACCAAATTCCAAGAAATCCAAACATGGCAATGCTTGCACATACATGTGATTATGCGCAGAGGTCCACCCTACCAGCCAACCTCAGATCTCTACGCAGGCACACATGAATGCACGTACATTTCCAGAAATAACCTCCCAAAAATCAACCAAATTCCAAGAAATCCAAACATGGCAATGCTTGCACATACATGTGATTATGCGCAGAGGTCCACCCTACCAGCCAACCTCAGATCTCTACGCAGGCACACATGAATGCACGTACATTTCCAGAAATAACCTCCCAAAAATCAACCAAATTCCAAGAAATCCAAACATGGCAATGCTTGCACATACATGTGATTATGCGCAGAGGTCCACCCTACCAGCCAACCTCAGATCTCTACGCAGGCACACATGAATGCACGTACATTTCCAGAAATAACCTCCCAAAAATCAACCAAATTCCAAGAAATCCAAACATGGCAATGCTTGCACATACATGTGATTATGCGCAGAGGTCCACCCTACCAGCCAACCTCAGATCTCTACGCAGGCACACATGAATGCACGTACATTTCCAGAAATAACCTCCCAAAAATCAACCAAATTCCAAGAAATCCAAACATGGCAATGCTTGCACATACATGTGATTATGCGCAGAGGTCCACCCTACCAGCCAACCTCAGATCTCTACGCAGGCACACATGAATGCACGTACATTTCCAGAAATAACCTCCCAAAAATCAACCAAATTCCAAGAAATCCAAACATGGCAATGCTTGCACATACATGTGATTATGCGCAGAGGTCCACCCTACCAGCCAACCTCAGATCTCTACGCAGGCACACATGAATGCACGTACATTTCCAGAAATAACCTCCCAAAAATCAACCAAATTCCAAGAAATCCAAACATGGCAATGCTTGCACATACATGTGATTATGCGCAGAGGTCCACCCTACCAGCCAACCTCAGATCTCTACGCAGGCACACATGAATGCACGTACATTTCCAGAAATAACCTCCCAAAAATCAACCAAATTCCAAGAAATCCAAACATGGCAATGCTTGCACATACATGTGATTATGCGCAGAGGTCCACCCTACCAGCCAACCTCAGATCTCTACGCAGGCACACATGAATGCACGTACATTTCCAGAAATAACCTCCCAAAAATCAACCAAATTCCAAGAAATCCAAACATGGCAATGCTTGCACATACATGTGATTATGCGCAGAGGTCCACCCTACCAGCCAACCTCAGATCTCTACGCAGGCACACATGAATGCACGTACATTTCCATCCAGAAATAACCTCCCAAAATCAACCAAATTCCAAGAAATCCAAACATGGCAATGCTTGCACATACATGTGATTATGCGCAGAGGTCCACCCTACCAGCCAACCTCAGATCTCTACGCAGGCACACATGAATGCACGTACATTTCCAGAAATAACCTCCCAAAAATCAACCAAATTCCAAGAAATCCAAACATGGCAATGCTTGCACATACATGTGATTATGCGCAGAGGTCCACCCTACCAGCCAACCTCAGATCTCTACGCAGGCACACATGAATGCACGTACATTTCCAGAAATAACCTCCCAAAAATCAACCAAATTCCAAGAAATCCAAACATGGCAATGCTTGCACATACATGTGATTATGCGCAGAGGTCCACCCTACCAGCCAACCTCAGATCTCTACGCAGGCACACATGAATGCACGTACATTTCCAGAAATAACCTCCCAAAAATCAACCAAATTCCAAGAAATCCAAACATGGCAATGCTTGCACATACATGTGATTATGCGCAGAGGTCCACCCTACCAGCCAACCTCAGATCTCTACGCAGGCACACATGAATGCACGTACATTTCCAGAAATAACCTCCCAAAAATCAACCAAATTCCAAGAAATCCAAACATGGCAATGCTTGCACATACATGTGATTATGCGCAGAGGTCCACCCTACCAGCCAACCTCAGATCTCTACGCAGGCACACATGAATGCACGTACATTTCCAGAAATAACCTCCCAAAAATCAACCAAATTCCAAGAAATCCAAACATGGCAATGCTTGCACATACATGTGATTATGCGCAGAGGTCCACCCTACCAGCCAACCTCAGATCTCTACGCAGGCACACATGAATGCACGTACATTTCCAGAAATAACCTCCCAAAAATCAACCAAATTCCAAGAAATCCAAACATGGCAATGCTTGCACATACATGTGATTATGCGCAGAGGTCCACCCTACCAGCCAACCTCAGATCTCTACGCAGGCACACATGAATGCACGTACATTTCCAGAAATAACCTCCCAAAAATCAACCAAATTCCAAGAAATCCAAACATGGCAATGCTTGCACATACATGTGATTATGCGCAGAGGTCCACCCTACCAGCCAACCTCAGATCTCTACGCAGGCACACATGAATGCACGTACATTTCCAGAAATAACCTCCCAAAAATCAACCAAATTCCAAGAAATCCAAACATGGCAATGCTTGCACATACATGTGATTATGCGCAGAGGTCCACCCTACCAGCCAACCTCAGATCTCTACGCAGGCACACATGAATGCACGTACATTTCCAGAAATAACCTCCCAAAAATCAACCAAATTCCAAGAAATCCAAACATGGCAATGCTTGCACATACATGTGATTATGCGCAGAGGTCCACCCTACCAGCCAACCTCAGATCTCTACGCAGGCACACATGAATGCACGTACATTTCCAGAAATAACCTCCCAAAAATCAACCAAATTCCAAGAAATCCAAACATGGCAATGCTTGCACATACATGTGATTATGCGCAGAGGTCCACCCTACCAGCCAACCTCAGATCTCTACGCAGGCACACATGAATGCACGTACATTTCCAGAAATAACCTCCCAAAAATCAACCAAATTCCAAGAAATCCAAACATGGCAATGCTTGCACATACATGTGATTATGCGCAGAGGTCCACCCTACCAGCCAACCTCAGATCTCTACGCAGGCACACATGAATGCACGTACATTTCCAGAAATAACCTCCCAAAAATCAACCAAATTCCAAGAAATCCAAACATGGCAATGCTTGCACATACATGTGATTATGCGCAGAGGTCCACCCTACCAGCCAACCTCAGATCTCTACGCAGGCACACATGAATGCACGTACATTTCCAGAAATAACCTCCCAAAAATCAACCAAATTCCAAGAAATCCAAACATGGCAATGCTTGCACATACATGTGATTATGCGCAGAGGTCCACCCTACCAGCCAACCTCAGATCTCTACGCAGGCACACATGAATGCACGTACATTTCCAGAAATAACCTCCCAAAAATCAACCAAATTCCAAGAAATCCAAACATGGCAATGCTTGCACATACATGTGATTATGCGCAGAGGTCCACCCTACCAGCCAACCTCAGATCTCTACGCAGGCACACATGAATGCACGTACATTTCCAGAAATAACCTCCCAAAATCAACCAAATTCCAAGAAATCCAAACATGGCAATGCTTGCACATACATGTGATTATGCGCAGAGGTCCACCCTACCAGCCAACCTCAGATCTCTACGCAGGCACACATGAATGCACGTACATTTCCAGAAATAACCTCCCAAAAATCAACCAAATTCCAAGAAATCCAAACATGGCAATGCTTGCACATACATGTGATTATGCGCAGAGGTCCACCCTACCAGCCAACCTCAGATCTCTACGCAGGCACACATGAATGCACGTACATTTCCAGAAATAACCTCCCAAAAATCAACCAAATTCCAAGAAATCCAAACATGGCAATGCTTGCACATACATGTGATTATGCGCAGAGGTCCACCCTACCAGCCAACCTCAGATCTCTACGCAGGCACACATGAATGCACGTACATTTCCAGAAATAACCTCCCAAAAATCAACCAAATTCCAAGAAATCCAAACATGGCAATGCTTGCACATACATGTGATTATGCGCAGAGGTCCACCCTACCAGCCAACCTCAGATCTCTACGCAGGCACACATGAATGCACGTACATTTCCAGAAATAACCTCCCAAAAATCAACCAAATTCCAAGAAATCCAAACATGGCAATGCTTGCACATACATGTGATTATGCGCAGAGGTCCACCCTACCAGCCAACCTCAGATCTCTACGCAGGCACACATGAATGCACGTACATTTCCAGAAATAACCTCCCAAAAATCAACCAAATTCCAAGAAATCCAAACATGGCAATGCTTGCACATACATGTGATTATGCGCAGAGGTCCACCCTACCAGCCAACCTCAGATCTCTACGCAGGCACACATGAATGCACGTACATTTCCAGAAATAACCTCCCAAAAATCAACCAAATTCCAAGAAATCCAAACATGGCAATGCTTGCACATACATGTGATTATGCGCAGAGGTCCACCCTACCAGCCAACCTCAGATCTCTACGCAGGCACACATGAATGCACGTACATTTCCAGAAATAACCTCCCAAAATCAACCAAATTCCAAGAAATCCAAACATGCAATGCTTGCACATACATGTGATTATGCGCAGAGGTCCACCCTACCAGCCAACCTCAGATCTCTACGCAGGCACACATGAATGCACGTACATTTCCAGAAATAACCTCCCAAAAATCAACCAAATTCCAAGAAATCCAAACATGGCAATGCTTGCACATACATGTGATTATGCGCAGAGGTCCACCCTACCAGCCAACCTCAGATCTCTACGCAGGCACACATGAATGCACGTACATTTCCAGAAATAACCTCCCAAAATCAACCAAATTCCAAGAAATCCAAACATGGCAATGCTTGCACATACATGTGATTATGCGCAGAGGTCCACCCTACCAGCCAACCTCAGATCTCTACGCAGGCACACATGAATGCACGTACATTTCCAGAAATAACCTCCCAAAATCAACCAAATTCCAAGAAATCCAAACATGGCAATGCTTGCACATACATGTGATTATGCGCAGAGGTCCACCCTACCAGCCAACCTCAGATCTCTACGCAGGCACACATGAATGCACGTACATTTCCAGAAATAACCTCCCAAAATCAACCAAATTCCAAGAAATCCAAACATGGCAATGCTTGCACATACATGTGATTATGCGCAGAGGTCCACCCTACCAGCCAACCTCAGATCTCTACGCAGGCACACATGAATGCACGTACATTACACACATCCAGAAATAACCTCCAAAATCAACCAAATTCCAAGAAATCCAAACATGGCAATGCTTGCACATACATGTGATTATGCGCAGAGGTCCACCCTACCAGCCAACCTCAGATCTCTACGCAGGCACACATGAATGCACGTACATTGGGATCCCCAGAAATAACCTCCCAAAAATCAACCAAATTCCAAGAAATCCAAACATGCAATGCTTGCACATACATGTGATTATGCGCAGAGGTCCACCCTACCAGCCAACCTCAGATCTCTACGCAGGCACACATGAATGCACTACACTACCAGAAAACCTCCCAAAAATCAACCAAATTCCAAGAAATCCAAACATGGCAATGCTGCACATACATGTGATTATGCGCAGAGGTCCACCCTACCAGCCAACCTCGATCTCTACGCAGGCA